>NW_009592894.1:0-22221 GCF_000690535.1 Cariama cristata
TTTGTCCTGAGCACCATTAGTATTCACCTACCAGGAGGTAAGGGAAGGAAGGAGAGGTTTTGCTAGGGCTGTCCTGCGGCCCTCCGACACGCCGGAGCGAGAGGTTACGAGAGCGCTGGGAAGAACAGCAGCTCTTCCTGGAGCTTTTTGAAGGAGATTTAATATTCCTGCTCAAGGAGAAACGTTTGAAAGGTAATAATGAAAATAGCAATGCTAACCCTACGTTTAAGAGTTATCTACTACTACTCTTTTTAAGATTTCATAATACCTTTTCATAATAACCTTCTCACAGCATTAACCAAGCTAAAATATGTCTTAGTTTTCATGTTGTGGTTGTTTTTAGCATCTTAGTTCCACGTACCCTTGTTGCATATATTTGAAACTCTTTTAAATGTCGATCTTTGCTAAAATTTGGGAGGCGACACATATGGCATTTGCTATTATGTTAATACAAATAATTTTCCAATATTTTGAATACTAAATCAGTGCTATTCAGCTACAGCTCAGTCTTAAGTTGCAATCCTAACAAAAATATATTCTGAAAATGCATTCATTCTCTCGTGAAAACTCCAACTTCCATATATGAAATGCTAGTTAAATACACATCTCAGAAGAGGTAATGAACTTTATTCGAATAAATGAAGCTTTATATACTTCCAGTCTTATAAATCAGAATTTGTTTCTTCTACATAACTTACCTAGTTATAGTCCCAATACTGTGTCACAAAAGCAAAAAAAAGAAAATCTCTGCAGTTCTGAGAATGGATATTTTTGTGGAAATTGAAATAAATTTTAATTTTGTGAACGAGATGAAATGTTTATAATCTCACAAATTCCACTGCCAATGTCCGTCTGGGTTGTTTTTTTTTCCTATAAGTCATCCCAAAGAGGTAACGATAATGAGTGAAACACTAAGAAAAAAACGCAGTCTTTAATAATTTTGGCCAATTAGTTGCCAAATATAAACTAATACCGGTCTCTACTTTTTCACCTCAAAAAAAAAAAGAATAATACATTAAACTTGTCTGTATCAATTCATATTTAGGAAGCATGAAACCAGGTCTGAAATAATTGTAACTTTTTTTTTTACATTATTAACAAGCAATTGAAGTGAAAAAACAGACTTTGCTAGCCAGTACAGCAGTCACTGCCTATAGTAATAAAAGAAGTAATGTTACTTGTATAAATGAATATGTAGCACAGTTTTTTAGAGATCCTAAGTGACTTTGAAGGTTAACTAAAAATTCCGAGGGACACTAGAGACTATTTAGTGACTGCTCAATACAAACCCCAAACCAGATCACTGTCAGCATATCCCTCTGATTAAAAGCCAGTACCACCATGAAATTAGTTTTTTGTCTTGCAAGCAAATCAGGTCACTCAGTTTTTAAATTCTTACGCTTTATAACCAACTGGAAATCTTCAGTGTTTTAGAGATTTGCCACAGTACTTTTAATAAGTGTCAGTTGATGGGATTATAATGAGAATTGGAGAAAACGCAAAATTCTATATTAAAAAAGAGAACAGTTAAAGAATCAAAGGCTAACTTATTCTGATTGGAAAGCTTTGCCTGCTTGCAAATTCTGAACATAGAAATCTAAAAAGTGAAAACTTCTTTGGTTTATTATCTTGATAAACACTTAAAAGTATCTAATACCTAAATCAAAATTAAAATATCAATTGGCTTGGAAACAAAAAGTATGGAGATCGGGACAGATACTGCTATAATTAACAGCAAAGTTTTCTATTAAAGAAATCTGCGACTACGGACACAAGATAAATGTAAAATTCAATACAAGACTGATTTTATCTGAATAACAGAAACCCAGGTTGGGGCCAACATCACAGATCCTTGATATCTGCTATCTTTATTTCACAATTAGTATAGACAAAGGAAAGGTACATGACTAATTAAGCAAATGTGCTCAAGTCCTCTTCTGTATAGGGAATACTAATTTAATTAATTAAAGCATTCCTATGAACACAAGACACATTCTTTGCAGGATCGTAATGCTTTTAGATACTTATTTGATATTATGTCTGGCCACCACAGGTCTTGCCTTAAACTCCATAAGCCTCAGAAACCCTGTGATATACAAGACAGTTAAGCCTCAAGTCACTTGCCATAGGTATGAAGCATCATCTGAGATGCGCCAAGGTGCCATAGCCAACCTCCTCCCGTCAACTTCTGAAGTCAACAGCTCTCCTACAGGTCCTACGTTCTATCTGCCAGCTATGCCAAGTGTCCTACAGCATCTCAGATGGCACCAGACACCTCGGTGCTGGCACAAGAACAAAGGCGTGTGTTATTGCTTGCAAGAAGCATGACGCCTTCCTGCTCCATTAATGCAGCGGCTATAAATGCTGCCTGCATACTCCTCAGCACGTTTGAGGGGATTCTCAGTTCCTCAGACCAAAATCAGGTCTTAGAGAACAAGCAAGTATAATGATTCACATAATTTCCCCTTCAATTTCTATTTCAGAGTCATACAATAAATGGGAGACTGACCTCAGGTGCTGTCACGACCTTTTTAATAACTGTGACAGACAGGGTCTCTAGTGATATGGAAGCATAGACTAAGGGAAGGCGAATCTCGCAGCAGAGACTGAGGAGCATAGGGTGGTCTCCTCACCCTTCTCTTTCGTCAGCAAGTGTACAAGACACAAACTACCTGAGCAAGCTACCAGATGCTGTATCAGCAATCTTAGGAAGAAGTGAGCATCACTGCCCAGGGACCTGGAGGAAGTCCTGCTCCTCTTTGCCTTCGAGAGTCACTGATTCAGATGAGCACCACAGTTCTGTCCATTCATTCCAGCTTCTGCAATACTTTGGGTGTCACCTTGAACCAGGCTTCATGTAAAAATGTCAAAGAGTTATTCATATGTTTGTCTTCTGAAAAAAAATGAACATGGGGCTACTCCTCATCCTCTGTGACAAGAGGTCAATTGTCTCCATTGGTGGTTTGTGAAACACACACTGAGAGAGAAGCGGCTTAAGACGGTGTACTAAGACTGTCAGATGCGAAGAGTATCGATCTCATTACATTTTAGTTCCGATAGAGAGAATACAAGCTAGATGACAGCATACAGTGAACTTCATATTATATATCTGTTTAACACACAAATACATGTAATGGTTTCAATTTGAGTTCTCTCTCCTTGCTGCAGGGAAGAAGGACCATGATGTCTCTGCAGGAATTACAGTTCAGCATCGCAAGAGTATCAGTTGTGTACAAATGTTCAAAGGTGAACTGTAAGCCCTAACAATGAAAACTCCTTTTTCATTCATTATCCAAGGCCAGCAAGACCGCAGGACCACAGACAAGGTAAATGGGTACATTCAGGGTACATAGCAAAGCCTCTTCCCCTCCAAATGCATTTTTTCACCCTTTATCACATGCATGTGTATAGGCAATCAGGACTTCTCAACTTTCATCAGACCACGTAGTGGATGTAGTGACAAACATCATGGAGAAATTAATAGGCAAATACAAAAGAACGCACCAATGCTGTGCATCACATGGTTCACAGTTTGCAGCCAAACCCAGGCCCCAATTTTAAGCTGTACTATTTGTTGCGGCTTAATGCGCACTTCCTGCAGCAGCTGAACATATTAATTATTCCTGTACCCTCTAAAGACAGACTACCTCCAGCTGTTACTGTCAGGTGCTATTCTTATGTCCACTACCCTAGCAGGTTTTGATCTCTTCAAACACTGAATGTAACTCACAGGTTGTTACACAACAGTGAAGTATTGCATTAGTTCTCTGATATACTAGGAATTACACCCAGAAAAAAGCGGTTTAAGATTTTGCTTAAAAATATTGCATATTCAATACTCAGAGTTTCTGGCTGGTTTGGAGACAAATATGATCTGCCGTGATTGAGCAGAAAAGACTTATAACTGTATTGAACCGTAAGAGCAAAACCTTGGTTCCCTCAAGAAGCTGGATCTAATCAGATGCCACAGAAATTTCTCAGACTTTTTTTTTTTCCTCCCAATTCCAGTATTTTGTATTGTGAAGAATGAAAATTTCCTATAGAGTTTCTCAAAAAAATCTGCAGTAAAGAGCTACCAAGCTTCGCTATGGCCCAGGAGCTAAGGAGATCTTGCTGCCAACTCTGACTTCTCTGCAACTTCTTTTAGATTTTGACAGAGAGATCAAGACAATTACATCTGGTTTAAAAACAGGCATCACTTGAGAGAATACCCACATGATAACACTGCCCCAATACTGTTATTCACTGTTCATGATACATCAGTACCACAAGATCCTGCTGTAGTAAGCACTACAGTTAGGTGTGCATCATTTTGTAATAGTGACTTCCAAAGTGACCACACCCCTGATTTTTTGCTAATTTAATTCTTCATAGAATCATTTGGGCTGGAAGGGACCTTCAGAGGCCATCTAGTCCAACCCCCCTGCAGTGAGCAGGGACATCTCCAACTAGATAAGGTTGCTCAGAGCCCCATCCAGCCTGACCCTGAATGCCTCCAGGGATGGGGCTTCCACCACCTCTCTGGACCACCTGTGCCAGTGCTTCACCATCCTCATTGTAAAAAAATTTTTCCTTGTCAAGTCTAAATCTACCTTCTTTTGGTTTAAA
The DNA here is from genome assembly GCF_000690535.1 of Cariama cristata. NCBI lineage: Eukaryota > Metazoa > Chordata > Aves > Cariamiformes > Cariamidae > Cariama > Cariama cristata. The sequence continues at coordinate 4,609 of NW_009592894.1, forward strand.
ACCATTACCCCTTGCTCTGTCACAGCAGACCCTGCTAAAAAGTCTGTCCCCATCTCTCACATAGGCCCCTTTCAGGTATTGGAAGGCTGCAGTGAGGTCACCTCGAAGCCTCCTCTTCTCCAGGCTGAACAACCCCAGCTCTCTCAGCCTGTCTTCATAGGAGAGGTGCTCCAGCCCTCGGATCACTTTCGTTGCCCTCCTCTGGACCTTCTCCAACAGGTCCATGTCTTTCCTGTGCTGAGGGCTCCAGAGCTGGATGCAATACTCCAGGTGGGGTCTCACCAGAGCGGAGTAGAGGGGCAGAATTACCTCCCTCGACCTGCTGGCCACACTTCTCTTGATGCAGCCCAGGACACGGTTGGCTTTCTGAGCTGCGAGTGCACATTGCTGACTCAGGTCCAGCCTGTCATCCACCAGCACCCCCAAGTCCTTCTCCGCAGGGCTGCTCTCGATCACATCATCCCCCAGCCTGTACTGATACCAGGGGTTGCCCCAACCCAGGTGCATTTCCTTATCTTCTGTGCGAGCCCACACAAGTCGGTTTCTCACGTACAACTCAGACACTGACAGCGAGCCTACCCTGGAAGATCTGGCAATGTACTAATCCAAAGGATGGGTGAGAATGGATCTTCCAACCAAACCTGAAATGGCTTTTGGAGGATTTTAATGTACAGAAGAGAAGTGTTTCACCTCGATGTTGGATTTAACTGCCTTTAAAGAACAGCGTAGACAGAAACTATCGATGAGAACAGAGGATAGCATCTGCACTGGAGAATAACCCCTAAATAAGGCGGAAAGAAGGTCAGAGAAAAAAGGAAGCCAAGGCAAGACAAGGTCACAAACCAGATCACTGGAGATCTGCAAATGGAGCCCAAATGGCCTGGCTTTACACATTCAAGGTCATGCCACTTCTAAAGTCAATGAACAGATAAACCAATTTTAGTTGTTTCAGCATTTTGAATAATTAAAGGAACCAGAACATAAAATCCATTTTCCCTAAGTACAAGTGTCACATAAGAAGTGCTCTACTCTTTCCTCACAATCAGGTCACTGAAATGTGCTGTCGCTTAAGACCCTGACATTCTTTCCCTTACTAATTTAGAATGCACACACCTTTCAGACATAAGTATCCAGCTTCAGATATACTTGTCTATTTAAAACATAAATTAAATGCAGAAGTTATTCTATAAATGGATTATTTTCTCAGAGTTGCTACCCGAATCCTCCTTTCGTGATTTATCACCCAATACCTTCGTATCTGTCATACTATGATTTGTTACTGAAATAAAAATGACCGTCATCTCTGCATCAATAAGCCTAAGAGCCATACTTTTTCAGCCCTTAGAAATGACAGGTTTATCAATCAATATTTTGCTCACTAATACATATCCTTTATTCACTACTTTTTCAAAACAAATATTGTAGGTGTCCATAGTTCTTGCAAAGATTTATTAGTTTATCTTTCATACGCTATTTCTAGTATGATTAGTTTTTGTGTGGATGAGGATTAAATAGCGAACACATTTGTCCAAATATCTTTAGAGAGCCAATCATCTCTCTCAAAGTATAGAGCAGCTGACATTATTTATATGTTAATGGTCAGGGTCACACTGCCAACACATTCCCAAGTTCCCGCTCTCTAAAATGAAAAAAAAACAAAATTGAAGCCTTAAATAATTCAGATATCATTGAGGAGGAATTGGAAGACTTGTTGGGCAAATATCAAAGTAATCTAAAGCTGGTATGTGTAGAAGACACACTGTGCGGTGACATGAGCAGAGCTATTATTGTGGGAATACTTTTGCTTGCACTGCAAAGTTTAATAGATCACTGACTGTGAAATGAGACGTCTTCTACTTATGGTTTTCTTTCATTTTTTTGTAATTCTCAATCTTCCTCTAATGAATAAAGTTTATCAATTATTGCTTGACTTTACTAGCCCCCCCCCCCCATGTGCAATTAAACAAAATTAATACAAATTCCAAGAGATACATGTGTTCAAGCAAAGCACAAAAACAAAAGACAAAGTTTGGCGAGAACGAATTTTTCAAGAGCCACGTACTTGACAAGCAGTGCATGCTTACTTGTAATAGAGCATGGTAGAGTCCAAAAGACAGTATTTAAAGTCTTCAAAAAGGCCAAGAGGAAGGACAGCAATACTGTAAGTTAAAAGTTTTTGTTCTCAAAAGAGATTATTTGTGGTGTCTTTAATGGCATCCTTATTAGGATTACAGTTTAAGTTTCCTTTATAAGGAAGGGGTGGGGCGGGGGGGGAGAAGAAAGCAAGCAACTGTTTTATTACAATTCTTAGTATTATGCTGGGCCTGACCTCTCCCTCAAGACGAGACGCTCCCCTCTTCTATCACACACCATTTGGAGCTGTCCATGGGTTACTTTGCCTTCACTGCAACCTTAATTGCAGCATCTTTGACTTGACCTATGCAAATAAAGGCATATTCAGGACCTTCCACTTAACCATTTTACTTCCCAGTTCACTATCATTGAATCATAGAACAGTTTGAGTTGGAAAGGACCTTAAAACCCACCCAGTTCCAACCCCTGCCATGGCAAGGACACCTTCCACCAGACCAGGTTGCCCAAAGCCCCATCCAACCTGGCCTTCAACACTTCCAGGGATGGGGCAGCCACAGCTTCTCTGGGCAACCTCTGCCACTGCCTCACCACCCTCACCGGGAAGAATTTCTTCCTCATATCTCATCCAAATCTTCCCTCTTCCAGTTCAAAGTCATTGGCCCTTGCCCTGTCACTCCATGCCCTTGCAAAAAGCCCCTCCCCAGCTTTCTTGTCGGCCCCTTTAGGTACGAGAAGGCTGCTCTAAGGTCTCCCCGGAGCCTTCTCTTCTCCAGGGTGAAGAACCCCAACTCTCTCAGCCTGTCCTCACAGGAGAGGTGCTTCAGCCCTTGGATCATCTTCACGACCCTCCTCCGGACTCACTCCAACAGGTCTGTGTCTTTCATATGCTTTCTTATATCTTCATGTTCTGCTTCCCTGAATGATGCAATCACCAGTTCCAAGACCAAAGGCACTTACAAGCCAATTTAGTTATTGTCTCAGGCCAATACAAGGCCTAACTTTTACATTCTCCGCTGTTCATTGAGATTCACAAGCCTAAATAAAGCACATTATTTTCCCACTGCATAGAAAATTTTAGGTACTATTAATAAGAGTCACAAAGCAGCACAATGAACAGCTTATTGCCTAAATGACCAACAGTACTGATGAAATTCATAGCCTCAAAGAAAATCCCACACTACCTCAAACCAAAAGCCACACAGACATTTGCAGGGATAATTCTTTCCTCTCCAGATACACTTCTCAGGACTCACACCCAGGAACTCTGTTCTGTGTCTATATCAAGTAAATAACATTGTATTTACAAAAAAGTTGAGGAACTGGGACATATCCTATCCTCCCAACGCTCTTATTCTGTATACCCACGTACCGAATTTTTCATAAAGTATGTGGGATGCCAAGATTCAAACTCTTCTTCTACTTTTCTGGATTTAAACCAAAAACCTATTTTTCTCAGAAAATTACTCTAAACCTTGGATTAAAGGGGAACCTGAACTCACACACTTCTCAGTTCTTCCTTCGAAGGTGTACTCTATGCAAACACACCACAGGTTTTCACCAACCCTGCACAGCAGGCCAAAGAGATAAGTACACCTCCCCTTTCGAGTCCATCTGGCTTTTTTGCTTCCCAGGCTGCAAGTCCACAGTTCAGCACAAGACGACCTTCTAAGAGCAAAGGGGAATCGCCAGCTCTCACGACCTCTGAAAGTTTCCTCGAGACGCTAACAAAAAGGCCAGCTGGTGATCGTAAGCGCCATGCGTTCAATGAACTGTACACTTCAGGAAATCACTTCACTAAAATGAATGGTTTGCTGTGGACCATCTCAGAAAAGAAAATGTTAGAGGTCCTGTCTCGCTGGTTTTGTAACAAGACTGCTTGGTTTGACAACCTCTAACCTTCCAAAAAGCTTCAAAAATATCCCTCCCATGTTTCCTCTCCAATAATAAGTCAGGCACTAATAAATGGGGCTTGTTTGCTGACCAGAATCTTTTAAACCACAGTACTAATTCAAAAAAAGGTTGAGTTAAGGAAATAAGATTCCCAGAATGAAGCGAGTCTCATTTTAAAATTAATTAGCCATGGTTAGTATCCTGGTTTTGGTTGGGATGGAGTTAATTTTCTTCCTAGTAGCTGGTACAGTGCTGTCTTTTGGATTTAGGATGAGAATAATGTCGACACCACACTGATGGTTTAGTTGATGCTGAGCAGGGCTTGCTCTAGGTCAAGGACTTCTCAGTTTCCCGTTCTCTGCTAGCGAGGAGGTGCACAAGGAGCTGGGAGGGAGCACGGCCAGGACAGCTGACCCCAAATACCCAAAGGGCTATTCCATACCATAGGGCATCATGCCCAGTACAGAAACTGGGGGAGTTGGCCAGGAGGGGTTGATCGCTGCTCGGGGATGGGCTGGGCATTGGTCAGGGGTGGTGAGCAACTGTGTTGTGCATCACTCGGCTTTTTTTCTTTCTTTGATTTTATTCCTCTCTTTCTCTCTTTGTTATCTCCCTTTTCATTATTATTATACTGTTTTATTTTATTTCAATTATTAAACCATTCTTATCTCAATTCAGAGGTTTCACCTTTTTCTGATTCTCCCCATCTCACTGTGGGTGGGAGAAAGGAACGAGCCAGCGGCTGCATGGTACTTGGTTGCCAGCTGGAGTTAAACCCCGACAGTTAAAATTTCCTCTCTTAATGTAGCAGAAGTCTACCCTGCTATGGAGGACTAAAATAATAATAGATCCTTACATCATTTCTCGAGAAGCCTTAATAACTCCTTTGTTTGCAGCAGCTCTTTGAAAATCATAGAATCATAAAAGAGAATAATAAAGAATCTTTGCTTTGAAATAGCACTTCTTACCAGCACAACTCAAAGCATCGTATGAAATAACTAGTATCAGTATCATTCAGATGGGTAACTAACACGCAAAAGGAATTTCTAGCCTGAGGACACGGGTCACACTGAAGGCTGTACTCCATAGGCCACACTGTTCTGAAAATAAATTATTTCAGGTCTTTTCTTTGTCATGGCACTCTTTCAGTCACAGCTGACAATGTTTTCAAGCTATTGTGCCCCTTCTGTGACATGCAGAACTGGTGGAAATTTCAGATGCATGCTAAAATAATAGCTGTTAATACGAGAGTCAAACTCAAATGGGAAGACAATGAATAGCAGATGGGTATTAGAATAGTAAAGGAGAGAAATCAAAGCGAGGTACTTGTTTTTCCAGAAGAGCCTCAGATCTGGGATCAGTCCATCTTCTCAGCTGATCTCATATGATGGGAGGAAACACTGTATCATAAAGGACTCATATGTATGCACAGGTTAACACATTGTACTTCTGACCTAGTAAAAGAAACATATGAGGAGAGAGCATTTCAGATACCTCTCCCTCCGTATGTATTTCTAACCTTCAGGAATAGAGGCTTGGTGCTGTATTCAGTCGGCAGCTATGTTTATAAAGCTGCGTTAATGCATGGTCTCATGGTGCTAAGAATATAACCCCGAGCTTTTTCATCACACATTTTTCTGAGTAGCCTCTAATCTCCCTTTCCATAGCTGGCTTCCAGACTTTACACTGAATTTCTTACTCCGGTTTGGGGCCATCTCCCTGTTATTCCAGATACTGCAAGTCCCAAAATCTTGAGCTACTGTGGTGAGAAGACAAACCCATGTTTTCCCCTGGGAGCTACCATGCAATTATACCTGGTCACCATCGGTCTGCCCCCAATAAGTACTTCAAGCTTGATGGTAGCACCTCTTCTCACTAGTCTATTTAAGTTGAAGCTAAATGCCTGCAAAGGAATAATTTTAATCGTTTGTGAAGGTATTGATTCATGCAAATGCCACCAGGCATCTCACTAGCCTGACTGAAGTATTTCCAGCTACTCCCATCTCGTGTCACACTCCAGTAAAAGCAAAAAAAGCCAAACCCAAACAACTTTAAAAAGCATCTCCTCCTCCTCTGTCACATCCTTTTTTTCCTGGGAGGAGAGGCAAAGACCTCACATCTTTGAGGATTTAATGTGAGACTGTAGATGTTTACAAATCAGGTTTCACAGGTTTGACTTGTACCACCTGTGAACTTCAGCATCCTTACCATCACTTGGTAGCACCAGCTAGCATAATAACCCCCAAGACCTTCACCCGCTCCTTGTTCCCTTTACTCCCAAGCTACTGGTTGACCATTTTCCTGTGCAAAAGCATTAAAATAAGAGATTTGCACATACTTAGGGAGATTTTTGCCACCTTACATTCAGCCCAGAACTTAGTTGCAAGTAAGCCCTGTATCGGCTTTAGGACTAGCAACAACTAGAGCTCTCCCTATTCATTTTGTAAAACTTCCAGTCTATTTTATCAGTTTAAAAACGTATTGTCTTTCCAAAGGCAATGAAAATCCATGAAGAACCTCCTAAGTGATGCACTGCAGCATGCAAAGAAGATCCACACCTTCCCTTTGAGCAGTAAAGAGTTTTCAGCATTGTTGTAAGAGAGACCGGGTAGCAGCTTTCATGAAATCAATCGGTATTTAACACGATGGAAAACTATGTTGATAAATCTGTGCTCTAAAATAGTAGATTCACTTAAGAGTAAAATTCATAGCTCTAAGTTTAAATCAAAAAGCTAACTTTAAGTCTACAGAAATGTAGATAGCAGGCTGCAGGAATGTTAAGGCTGTATTCTAATTTGGTACAGCTTTCCTTATGCCCTCTACCAATTTCCGATAATACTGCATATAGTAAAGGTTGTAACGACCGTTCAGAAATTATGCATTATTTACAATCAAAGGTATATGTATTAGAAGTCTAATATCCTTTCTGATCTCTGGTCGTAACGATGGTTTTGTTGCATCGCCATTTCCTAGATTTATTTTTCTTTTTAATAAGGAACATGCCATTTCCTCTGTAGCATAGATACCGAAATGAAGAGAAAGAAGAACGGTTCTGCTATTTACGGACCTAATCCTTACACGAGCAACACAAAGCACATGAGACAACTTCTCATGTAAGAGCCACCTCTACGGCTATGAATAGCCCATTCTGTGAACGAAGCAAGGATCGAAATTTTGGAGGAGCTGCGAATATCTATAAGGTCACAGAAGAGCGTTGATTTACAATCTCAGAAAGCAGGGGATAAAATGCAGATTGTTTCCTGAGTGATTCCCAGTGTCTGGCTGAAAAGGAAAGTAATAGCACAGGAGAAAGTAGCCCACATTCCAGACAGAGGTGCATGCTGCAGTATAATTGCTAACAAATCAAACATAAATCTGTGAGAAATGGAGAAATTGCTACATACGTCAGGATTCTGGCTGAGAAGGTAACTGCCATTTTAACATATGGTTTTTGACAACTGATTTAAGCAAGAAAAATCAAAACAGTCTGCACATCTTCTGAAAGGGAAAAACCCGTTAGCCATAAATACCTTCTTTTGGTTGGTGATTATTGCCCCCCTACAGTTTAAGAAGTGAAATGAAGTCTTTTTAATCAAGTCACTTGTTCCATAAACATCAACAGATGCAAAAGATCATTTAGGGGCGTGAGGAAGTCTAGATCACGTTAGAAAGCTCATGCTTGCAACATATTTGTTACTCCCTCAATGTTATTTCCCACAGCATACAACTAATCCCAGAGTTATCTAAACTTGCACATCAATGTTTCCCTTTTCCATCCATGAAAGCAACTGGTCTGTATGATAAATCACACATCGATTGGTCAGGGTACATGCCAAGAAGAGGCCACAGGAAGATATAAATTACCCTTTGCTCTAATTTGTACTTATGCATCTAACAGTGTTTTGCTGCACTGCATAGATTATATCAGCTTTAACTCACTCATTCAGTAACAGCAACTCATTTAGCAACATTAAGCACTATGCAAGAGGATTAAGCTGTTAATATTCCACGAAAACATGTGGTTAATTACTAATTTATTGCTTTGGGGGTCTTTTTGGTTTCACCTCTGTGTGCAGGCTGTGAGCGATGCTTACTGGGAACCATGCTCACTGCCACATGGCACGGACAGAGTGATACTGGATACCGTGATGGTTTTGACTCGTACAAGGTAGCTAGACCAAGCTCTGATGAGAATCTCCTCTCATCACAAGTAACAACACACACATACATAGATTACAGATGGGTATATCATTTAAGCACCACAAAGAGCACGAGCTACAGAAAGCTGCCACTCTCTTTCTTACCTCCGACTGACTACGTTCTCATTCATCAACTTGCTCCCTGATGCTTGCCTGTCACAGGACAAGCCAAAATACCCCCAAACTACAGTTACAAAACTCACCTGTCACCCTAGGCCTGGCAGAAATTACCAACTGTGCACGTCAATGATACCGGCCAGAAATGACAACCCTTTCCTTAGCCGTGTTTGAACACGGCTCAGTCACTTCACTAAGTAGGAACTGAGCTTCAGAGAGCAGCGCAGAGCTGCGGCGAGGTCCAGAAACCAGGAGCACCGGAGAGTTTTGCAGGACTCGGTCGCTGCGCAGCAACGCGCTCCTTTACACGGACTCCTGGCTGCACTTCAGCAAATGCTGCCTCTCAAACAAATAGATGACTTGGCAGTCCTCTGGTTTTCTTTGTAAGATGGTTTCACTTGCTTATTCAAGCACTGTGTAAAGCCGAGGTCTCCATTAAAGCCATTATAAACACCACTTTTAGCCTGATCCCATTAATGAGCTCTGCATTCACATAAAGGATTGTTAAATAGCAGTGGTTTATCAGGAAGAATAAAAAAGTGATTGCTCTAATGGTGCTATAATCCAGCACTAAAAAAAAAAAAAAGGCTGGGGAAGTTTTTCCCCCCCAAAGTGAAACCCTTAAAAAAACCAAACTACAACAAAGGGCATTTCAGTGTTTGTGCATGTGTGTGTATTTGTATGCAAGGACAGTAGTAGGAAATACTCTCAGGCACTGAAATATACATCTCTAGCATGCATAAATTAATGTTATAGAGGTTTTGTGTACATGCCAGGCATGATACAAGCAAGAAAGATGACAGTAATATGTTTTATTTGATTAGTATTGGCATAAAAACATCACATTACCATTTGTTTCCTTTATGAAACTCAAGACTTAAATGGAAGTCTTCTCTCTAACACAATACGTTTACACCCAAGGAAAGTAAATGTTCAATTTAGCACCGAAATAACAGCTACGATAAAAGTTATAAGAAAATGACTTTTACTTTGAAATGTCCTTTGCAGTAAGAATACTTGTAGGGGAAAATATTCCAAAAAGGGAAAATTCGCTGTCTGATGAAAAGCATGATTTTAATCTCATCTGCTTATGCAAGATACTTAAAAAGTTATACCTGAAAGAGGAATACACTGAAAACATTATTTTATTTGTTTTTTTTTTTTCCTGCTGCGTATACCATTATGACATTTGGATATATATTAGATGATTTTAAGCACAACTAATATTCCATACACAGTTTTTATTAAATGCAAACCAGAATATTAAACGCAACATAGAATAAATACATTCAGGGATGTTTACAACAATCAATCGGTATGTCCTCTCGGATTTACACCACAGGGTTTGGGGTTTGCCACTCCTATTGGCCAGGGGAAATCTCTTCCTTGTGCCCTAACGGGATTATAATGAGTACTAGTAAAAAGGAAAGCCTTAGAGGGAAATACAACCAAGTTCCAACAACTAAAAGAAATTTGTCTGAATGAGTTTACACCCTTTTTCTTCCTTCCCCCTTTTTAGAAAGCAGATAAGCAGACTTGTGAAGCAAGCTTTTCCTCCAAGTATCTTCTAAAAAATGACCTTAAATAGCACATTAATATTCATAGCTCTGACATTCAGTATCCAATAGTTTATATCCCTTTTCAAAAGGAAGACATAGGCCCTTGCTATCCTGTATAACACCTTGAAACCACCGTAACCTCGCTTCACTCGCACGCCATCGCTTCACACGACCGCTGAAGTTTATTTACTGACATTTCTCTCCTATACGCCAGGTAGCCTGTTGACCTGGCTACTCACCTTGCCAAAGGCTACAAAAACTCACCCACCACGTTAAGAAAAAGCTGGCATTCAAGACATTCACCGTTCTTCAGAAAAAAAGACAGACACCCTCTTCCCCAGCACGTTCCTGTACTTCCTTGATCTGAAGTCTGGAAGTGTTACACGTCCTTGCATATTATTTTAAAGTGTTTCTTCCCTCCTGCCTTGAAGTAATTCTGTCTTGAATGAAGCATTTTTTTCATCCAAGTGTGCCCTTATCAAGGGAGCTCAAGTTCACTAGAAATTTCCTTCCCTTCCCTGACACATGAAAGTATAAATAAAGATGCTTAATACTTAAAAAAAGTGTAGTCTACATACTAAAAAGAAATAGTATGATTTTAGCCACATATTTTATACCTCTACATTGTTGTTAATGAGAATTAGCATTAAAAAAAGAGAAGGCTCATATTTTCAGCCAATTAGCATCTCACTGCAGAAATTCAGTTTGCAGCCCTAAATTGTAGCAAAGAAAGTGCTTTTGACATCAACATCCCTGAAATAGGCCTCAAAGTGAAGTTCGTTTTTAAGCATTGTTGAATCAGATGCTGATACAGACCACAGGGCATGCCAGACGTTGTATTTATTATTTTAATCAAGCTACCGTCCATACAAAAAGCCTAGAAAGAGTTTCTAAACTACAAAATCTGTTTACTAATTAAAAAAAATACAATACTTCTTGTTACTCAGTGTATTTTAAATTCCTTTCAGTTTTGCTTGCTAATACATACAGGACTGAGAATTGACAAATTCTTCCTACAGGTTGGATAATTCATTTTCCCCTGGAAAAGCTAAGAAATAACAGGAAGCACTTAGAGTATTGACCTATATTACTCACTTAAATAACACACTCTAAAAATAATACCACATCAGATGCTTTTTTACACAGAATTATTCTGAAATAGCATCTTCAGCTAAGAAGGGGGTGTGGGTGGGAGGAGAACACCAAAACCTCAAGCACTTCAATTTCACAAGAGTAATTAATTTACAGGATACCACAAACAATCACAAATTCATTACACACAAGCCTCACATACTAAAAAAACCCATGCAAAACATGGTAACTGTCCAAAATTAATTTGAGTTATTCAGTGTATCATGGGCAGATATAAATTCTGATTTATACATCATATCTTAATGATGGTTTCACCTACCAGGATAAAAAGTTAATAAAATTACTTTCTCCGGGATCAGAAGCAGTGTTTTCATTAGAAACTCAATACTTTCTATTTTCCAATTATACAAACAGTCTGATCAAGTCCCTTCAGGTTAAATCCCTCCTGGAGCCTAAGTTTTTCTCATTCAACAGTATTCAGTTGGTCTGAACGATAACTTCTGGTTAACCTCTGGGATGCTTTTACAAAGCAAAACCAAACCAAGATAAAAGTTTGCATATGCAAGCATTAAAAGAGTTCAAAGGAACACAGACATAAGAAACATCTGCTAGCTCAGCTAGTCCATTTTCCACTTTCTTAGGCCTCTCCCTTCCTTCTAGAGTTCATCAATAAACTATCTTCAGCTAGAATACCATTCTTGCAAAACAGAAATCTTAAAGCTTTAGGCATTTATGATAAAACTAATTAACTGCATGTCCCTATCATACCTGAAAATGTAATTTTCACAGAGCACTCAGCTTGTTTTCTCAACAGAGGGAAACAATTTCCATCCGCTCTTGTCCCTAACCACATTCTAAAGAAACACACAACCTACCCAGAGCTGAGCTCTGCCATGATGTTTGAGAATCATGCAGTGGTGTTTTATATCAGGAGTTAAGGCCATGTGTTTCCACTTAAATGCTTATTGAGAAGTCCCACCCCATCAGGGAGGAGTGTGGGCTTGAGGGAGAGTTGTTACACAGTTTGTGAAGTCTGGAAACAAACATTTTGCTAGCTTAAGCGCCTAAGTCTTTTTAGAGGTGTTTTTTATTTTTAATAACATAAAGGAGTGTATGAGATGGGGAAGTCAGTATCACAGCTCTAGATTTATAGCTATCTCAGTTTATTATGCTGTAAATAAGACCACTGCAGAAATGGTCAATGGTTTATTTGAATCGGAGCAGCACTTCTCAGAGTGAGATATACATCACAAAAATATCATCCTTGCTTCAGTCAGTTTGTCTCTCAAGGGAGAAGCCATTCTCAGGAAGAGTTCAGAGATATTTCCTTAGCAGCTTATGCTCAAGGCATAGTCATGAGGCTTGATGAGTACATTTAAACCAAAACTATGGATGTTGTAATTGCTAAATTGTCACAGACATAATCCCCTATTCTATGGGGCTGTCAATACTCCATCCCACATCTTGACTTAGAAGCTAACAGTGTTCTGTAATGGCTTTTATACTGCCCTGCACTTGGGAGGAATCATCCACTTCTTTTTCCAGAAGCTAAGGAATATAGAGACTGAGGAAAATAGATTAAACTCTCCTTTCATGCTAAATTTCCTCACTGCCCATTTAGTCAAAGTGCCCTTGTGGGACTCTTAGCAAATTTGGAACTGAATATTCTTGCAAGTCAATTGGATGCTTTGACTGTAATATTATTTGGGAAACAGTTTATTTCTCTGCAATAGCAGGTTACAGATATAAGAAACAACCCCAGAATCATAATTTTGACTGAAAGAAAGCAACAGCGAAAGTATGTGAAATAAAAACTGAAGTCACAGTTCAGTATACCTTACTAGAAAAATCATGTAACTAAATATAGTTTCTGAATGCTTATAAAGAACACAAACACCCTGGGGTGGGACAAGCGAGAAAGGCAAAGGCGTAATCAAGAATATACATTGCAGCTTATACACATAGCAAACTTAAACAGGCTCCTATATCAACTTCTGCAAATTCTATCAATTTTATATGCTTCCATTGCTAAACAAAACAAAAGCATAGAAGAATATACACCGGTAAGGTTCATGCAGGCTAAAGATAAAACATTTTGCCTCAGCCACTGCAGTGCTAACTGGTGGCTATAGGCTCTCCTGCTGGTGATCTATGAAAATAGGGGCAAGAATAATGCTAAGAGTATACAGGCAGCCTGATATGCACCTAAATTATTGAAACATTTAAATAATCCCCCCCTTCCTTGAAAGTAGGGAAAGGTCTTCTTAAAAGCTCTGCCACCTAGGTGGATAACATTCATTTATGAAAACAATGGGCAAACGAACGACACGTTTAGTTTATCAGCAGCCCAACTGAAGCAAATCTCTGCATCACCTGGGCTGTCCTCACTATTGGGCACTGAAAGCTCAAGAATGTGATAGCAGAATCCAAGAGCGGTAATTCCTGCACAGCAAACAGGGATGAAGTCCACTGATGTTGAATTCTGCGTTGCCATTTTCAGGATTTGAATATATTGTGTGGCCAAAGGTCTTCTGTCTCCAACACTTTTGAAAAGGCAAGTTTCATTTCCATTAAACTCTTGGCAAAAATGGTGTATTAATAGTTCCACTAAATTATATCAACCACAAGTACAGTGAATGCAGACATCAAAACACTAAAAAAAAGTATATGAGAAAGATTTTTACTCTTGATTTTCAACTTTTGGAATTAAATGGCTGGATTTGTTTCCTTAAAACACGTATTTTCATTTTACAGAGTATATTACATATAGTAGTAAAGGTCTATATACTGCCTTTAAGTCCTTTCCTTCTTTGCCCATTTCATTAAACTGTTCAAGGAAATATGCAATATAAGCAAGATATATTAAGCTTCATCTTGCCAGGCAAAGCCCTCGCTCACAGGTATAGATGTGTAGGTTGAAAGGAAGAAACAGGATTGTCTCAGCACTACTCCTTATCTCATGCAGCCAGAGCTACAGTTAAGATGATTTTGGAAGTATTTTTGCTCCAAAAAATAAGATTAGAGTCTGAAATGGACTTCATGGATTACTGTAGGTTTGATTTTTTTTTTCTCTTTACTGAGCTGTTCTGCAAAATGCAACAACAAAACATGCCTCAGGTTTGCATATCATGATGAGCCACACAAGGGGTTTTCTTGAAATAGTTCTTTTTTCAAGGGGACAAAACTGAGGCTGGGTAATGCTTGAGCCCCTCCTGCTTCTGTCACAGTCAATAACTGCAGGTGTCAGTGTGGTACTAGCAATAGCACCTGCTGGTTTCTCTATAAGAAGCCTCAAATGAGGCAAAACAGGATAGGCCAAAGACAAAAGGTGTCTAGAGCTTTAATTCAACCTTTATGCACCTCTTGTAATAGCCCAAGTTCTCAAAAAGACATATAAGTACTAGGAGCATCAGTAGTCTGAAAGCATGAGATGCTATCGGTGTGAAGCTACCAGGCTGTATTAGGAAGAGTGTAGCCCACCGGCCAAGGGGGTCAGTGATTCTTCCTCTCTCTTCAGCACCTGTGAGCATACTTCACATACCTGTGAGCCAGATTCTTCTTGAAGGTGCGTGGTGGTAGGACAAGGGGCAATGGTCACAGGTTGAAACCCATACTAGGTTTCCCAGAGAGGTTATGGAATCTCCATCTTTGGAGATACTCAAAACTAGACAACAGAGCCCTGAGCAGCATGATCTGATGAGACCTGTGTTGGGCTAGATGACCTCCAGAGGTTCCTTCCAACCTAAAATATGATTCTGTGCAATGTATTAGCGAAAAGCATAAAGAGACATCAATGGGAATGGTGGAGCAAATCATTTGTCTAGTAAAGGGAAACCAAAAGGAAAGCAAAGATGGTGGATTGGGAACACGGAAAACATGGACATATTATCCAAGATTATGTTGGACAAGACAATAAAATGTGAAACTAAGAAGAAGAATGGCAGTTACCACCAAAACAAGAATGGTATTAACAAACTTTTCAAAGAGAGTATTTATTGAATAGGAGTGTAGTGAACATGTTTTAGTGGCCAATATGGAGAAAATAAAAATAGCCAATGTCAGCAGAAAAACATGGTTCAGAACTGTCTTCTATCAGAATCTTTCTAGAGTTTTTTGGATGTGCTTTCTGCATGCAGAAGCCTCTGTTATTACACTTCTGTAGTGTTGCTGAAATAAGAAGGCGTATTGTTTATACCCATCCTGTGACCAAGGGATCCTACAAGTTTGACATTTTACTGCTAAGAATGTATTTTATATTTATATTCATTAGTATCTTTCCTTTAAATGTCTCTTTTTCCATACAATGATTCACATTTTTCAATTTGGGGTGAAAATAAGACATTTTAAAATTTGGATATTTCAAAATATTTGACACACTCATTTTCAGAATTTCTCATTTTTTTGGAGGAGCACTGCGTTTTTGCACTTTATTTTTTTTGTTTATCTGTACCTCTTTATAAATTATTCAGCTTCTTCAAATGAAAATAGTGACATCACTCTAACAAAAAAACAGTTAAAGGGAAAAGAAAATCAAGGAGGAAGAAGAAACAATTAACCACAATAAAAAAGAGACAGGTTTCTAAAGCATCTTTCTTCTGCATATAATTGGGTTTTTTAAATGTTCTAAGTTTTAACCTTTTCCTAAGCCATTTCTAATTCAATTTCCTAAGAGAACAGCTTCTACTGCAATGCTGTGAGTTTGTCTGTTTACTGCTCCTGCACAGTAGGTTTTGGATCTACCAGCAAATTTCAGCCATATTTGCAAAAAAGCTCTTAGGGAGAGGTTCCTACAACAGCTCTGGCTCCACGGCCACATGAAGTTCTCGGCTTCCGAGAAGTATTCTGCTGAGTGGCAGTCAAAGGATGGCAGCCAGTTTGCCTGTCAGCATGCTCACGTCAAGTAGTGAAGGCCCACTTATTTATTGCCTGCCAGCAACAGAAACAGGACAGCTGGGGAATAAGGTCCGGGACTAGCTCCAAGTTCAGGACTGAAATTTTGCTTCTTCAACTGCCGCTTACGAGCCTAAGTACTCAAAATATATGCAAGTTGAACGGCTGCGGTTTAGCTCTTTTGTATGAACAGAAATCATTATTAGGAGGCTGTCTGTCTCCAAACTCTGGGAAGAAAAATTACCAAAAAAAAAAAGTCCATTCAAAGCTGGGATGCCTGCTGTCTATACATAACACGTAATATGCAGTCTTAAGTCTTATCGTTCCTTAAATTGTGTACCTTGAATCCTCAACATTCCACGGACCTATCAAACCATGCTTAAATTATGCAGCAACACTGCAAATGTACCTCCTTTACAATTTACTGTAGGGCTTTAACAGTGTTATCACAAAATTTAAGTCTGCCTGGATTCCAGTTAGACCATATCTACTCCTGCAAATGTTATTACCAGGATGTGCAAGATTATGCAATCAAGCCAATTATAATTACATTGGAGAATAATAGCACTCTGCAATTTCAATGCCAATAGCATTTCAAAAGCATCCATAATAAATTTCTAGACGTAATCCAACTGATTTCCTGTCTTTGAAATAGGATTTTCTTCTTTTCTGAAGGTGAAAAACCTATTTCCATTTCCAAGGTTCAAAACTGAGTTAGACTGCATTTTTAATGTAATTTGTTTTGTTAGTATAATTAAATCAATAACTATCTTTCAATAAATGCATTAACAATGCAAAATGAGAGATTCATTAACATTTTAATCCCCAATTATGTTCTCCCAGACACTGATTTTTTCCCCTTCTAAGGCACCTATGAGGAAAACATATTCAACTGCATTTTAAAACGCCTTGAGGGCAGGCATAAGTACTGGGGATCCTGTGGACAAAAGCAGAACTTTTCTGTACAACCACTTATTTTGACATCCTGTTTATTAAGTGACTCCAGTCCTACCATGGTTAGGTAGGACTTGTTAATTATAGTCTACTATAATTAATTATAGTCTATAGTTAATTATAGTCTACTATAGCCTACTTGTTAATTATAGTCTTCTTTTGGCCCCCTCCTCTCTCCCATCTTTCTGAATTCTGGTCATCGTGGGCCAACCAATGTGCCCATGTAAGGAGGCCTCCATATGGAGGATCAGCAAAAAAAGCTTCAATCACAATGACTTTGTGCTGGTTTTGGCTGCGGTAGAGTTATTTTTTTCACCGTAGCTGGTACGGGGCTGTGGTTTGGATTTGTGCTGGAAACAGCATTGATAACCCAGGGATGTTTTCGTTACTGCTGAGCAGGGCTTACCCAGCCCCAAGGCCTTTTCTGCTTCTCACCCCACCAGCGAGGAGGCTGGGGGGGACACAAGGAATTGGGAGGGGACACGGCTGGGACAGCTGACCCCAAGGACTCCAGGGATATCCCATACCGTATGTCGTCATGCTCATGGGGAAGAAGGAAGGGGGGGACGTTGGGAGTGATGGCATTTGTCTTCCCCAGTCACCGTTACGGGTGATGGAGCCCTGCTTTCCTGGGGATGGCTGAACACCGGCCTGACCACGGGAGGTGGGGAATGAATTCCTTGGTTTGCTTAGCTTGCATGCTCCGCTTTTGCTTTCTCTGTTAGACTGTCTTTACCTCAGCCCAGGAGTTTTCTCACTTTTACCCTTCCGATTCTCTCCTGCATCCCACCGGGGAGGGGGGGGGAGTGAGCGAGCGG
>NW_009592894.1:22252-34528 GCF_000690535.1 Cariama cristata
GGGGGGGGCTGAGTTGCCAGTGGGTGTTAAACCGTGACAGGCTTCCAGAGAGTTTCAGAGATATACCTGTTCATTCATTTAGTGATTTTTGCTTTCGTTATTAGTGAGCTGAGCATTTTAACATCTTTTTATGTTATGTGATTTGCAAGAAGCATTCTGGGTTTTGCAGCAGCAGCCTTGGTATAGCTTACTAAAATCCTTAAAGTAAAAATACATCTAACTTTTCCAGAGAAAAAAGCCTGAAAGAATCAACCAGACTTAGCCAAGAACTTCAAAAACCAAAAGGCGAGTTTGAAGACCTTTGATTTTCAGAAGTCTCATATTGTCCAGGCATGATTTATAAGTTGGAAACAGACAGCATAAGCAACATTGTCTACATGCAGAAGTCATTCTTTTACAGAGAACGCACTGAAACTTCCCGCCAACTATCCCATATAAGTTCATCCTCAATATCGATCTAGGAAAACATAATAGGTCTTATTCTATTGAATGCACTGGTTCTGCTAATATTGACTTTTTAATCAGTTCTGTCTTATTAATAATTAAAAGAAAAGCTTCACTACTTACAACTGCTAGTAACACTAAAATCCTCTTTTAAGCTATGAAGCTCTATACAGAGATCATTTCTACTGGCAAATCACTCAGATTCTCAAAGCACTTTATACAAAACTTTACATCAATTTTTGATGCGCTCACATTGGAATGCTTTATGATTTGTTTTGCAGCCTACAAACTGCTGCAATAAAGATGAAAGAGATCATTAGGATCATTGCGCATCACAACAGAGCAGTTCCATGATGTATCAGTGTGCTGATCTCAAAAAAGGTCTCTTTTTCAAAACAACAACAAAGAAAAATATCTATGTTCCCTTTTAGAGAATACTAGTGAAAATGAAAAATAGTTCTCCAGCAAGTTCCACTATTTTACTTGTCTTGACTGTAAAATGATCACAGAATATTTAGATCAAAAATCCCATGACTGAAACTCCAAAGTGCCTTTGGATATCTGCCCAGGTTCCCAGCTCTGCGCTTCTGTGCTGCTTTAAATGGTTCAAAATACTACAAGGAGCTGAGCATGCTAAGGAACTCCTTTTCAATGATAAACATTTCTGATCATTTTAAATAGTTTGAAATAAATAGAAACAGTATATTTCAATCTTTTTAAGGCTACTTGCAGCATGCTGAAAGTTTTCATTTCGTTAACATAGAAAACCAGTTTCCGTGATAGGGAGTTTTATTCTGAGCCATTGTCTCTGTTTTAGTAGTCTCTACACTTTCACATTTACTTTGCAGTATGCAGATCAAGCATCTTCTCTCTTTTTTCTCTCCCTCCCAGATATGTGCCATAAGACTACAGCTTATCATCATCATCATCTGTGTTTTGGTGAGATACCGAAACCGCAGTTAGCAATGATTGCAGTATTAGTGTTACACTGTGTTAGTCACTGTGCAACCACGGAGGAGTATTTTACATAAGCACTAGAATTGGTCAAACTCAGAATAACTGCTATGAAGTAATCTATTAATGAATTTTTACAGCTCTCTATTTATATGGCACACTCCTACATTTCTACAAAATTGTATAGGATCTGCATAATGCTCTTCATCACACGAGTCTCTTCTACGGGACAAACCCGCAATGTGCTGGTTCTCCTGATGTATCCCACAGGTACCGAAGCGCAGACCGTAGTGAAATGTGGAAGCAATCCTGCAAGAAATATTACCATTCGGCAAGAATTGGCAATTCTCCATGATACCACGAGGTATCACGGGAGCTCTTTAAGCACAAGCTAATCTCAGAAGGACAAAAAAATGCCAGTTTCCTAGTAAGTCATAGAGCTATTTTAAGTTTTTGTCCACCTAGTTCCATGCAAAATCTTATTACTTCCATTTGTAATAGCATAAAATTAGCAAATGTATTCTTTTCTCTTGCAGAAAAGTGTATTTCCAAGCACTTAAGCACTTGCTGAAAAATATTTTGAAGGCAACAGGGCTTATGAGTAAATGCATATTCTGGGACTGTGCTTTATTTTAATAAATAAAAGGGGGAGGGCTTCTTTGCATAAATTGCAGTGATACTGTATGCAGGCAGCAACATATGCTCACTTCAAATGGCTCTGATATTCAAAGCTATTCATGGGCTTCACTGAGTACATTCAGACACTAAGCACATTACAATTGTAAGGTTTTCTGCAGTATTAATAATTCTACCCAGGGTCTGACCAATTCTTTACATTAAAGGTAAATGATTCTCTTAATTTGCAACAGACTTTAGAGTACCAGATTAAAACCACATCCAGTTCATGTCTATCTACAACCTACCCCAATTCACCTTTCTAATTTCTAACAGCTACTATAATAGATTACGTGTTATATCATGTTCCTAACCTCTAGGATGTTCAGCTGCAGAGTTGGGCATTGTCATCAATATTTTACTTTTTAATTCAACTGCATGATTTGAGTGAGTTTCTTAGCCTGTACCCTTCATTTTACCTCTGAAAGCAAAAGGTATAAGACGGATTTGAGGAAGGGATTAAAGTATTTAGTCTTCCAGAGAGCACTAAAAGTTATTTATCACCTTAACTCCTGTGAAACTCAAACATCTCTAAATCTCTCACCATGTCCCAAAGCACTAAGAGTGGCAGCAGGCAAAATTAAAAACCACCCAAACTACCACAGAATATTTTATATCAGACTATATGTGACGTAACGTCAAATATCTCATCTGGTACATTTTCCATGTTGGTAACTAACTTAAGTGATGCCAAAATCCAAAGACCTTTCGACATAGAACCTGACACACCAGCCAGTGCCAGGACTGCAAAACCCATCTTCTTAAAAAATCCTATATGCAGTGCATTACTATTATGATGCATCTTTGTCTTTTTTGGACAAAGAATGAAATTTTTACTATCTAGAGAGCAAGACTGATAGGAAAAATTAATGTTGTGGTTTACTGGTTTGGCAGTGCTTGTCCTGCATGCCCGTTATCTACTCCAAGTTTTCTATGCTATTTGAAATTCATTCTTAGGAGTTACAGTGCAATTATTCTTGCAGGATCTATATTGCATCACAGTTCTTGTGAATATCAAAAACTGCACACTGAAATTAATTTTGTACATTCAGTGGTGGCTATTCAGCACAAGCCTCTGCTTAATCACATTATTTCCTCTCCTGCTGCGGAATTTGTTCTTTTTGTGCCTATTCAATGCCAGCTACTGGAAGTAGAACTGGTGGAGAAATTCTGAAAAATAGGCTGCTTAGCTGAAATCAGAGCATTTAATAAAACCGGATTATGCGGCAATTTAATTTCAAAAGAAGACTAGAAAATAAAGCTCTGACAAGATACAAGCAGGAAAAAATGTTCCATCTTTTAATTTTCAAATCATTCTTTGTTCAAAGTCTCCAATTTGTGTAATAGTGTAATAAGAAGTCTGAATTTTAACACACAACAGTTTGATTTTCTAAAGAAGATACGTTTTGATTAACCTAACTTAAAAAAATCTAGATTTTCCTAGCAACAAATTTTAAAATGTTAGGGTTTGTACACTGGGGCGGGAAACAAACCAAAACAAATTTACGTGTCTTCAAGTCTTTGCAAAATTTCACTTCTCTTCATATATTTAACCTGTTCTGTAGATACTCAGCTAAAGAAATTATGTTAGGACAGAATTCAAGGAGTGTCTTGGGAAGTGAGTGAAAGGAAAAGAGATAGAGTGGAAATGTCAGACAACTCAAGGAAGATCAACTAACATGAGAAAACAGTTTTGGAAGCAAAAGCTAGAGTGAGGTTCTGAAGCATCATACATCACTGTAGCGTAGCTTTTATTGTTTGAAGGCAGAACTACCTTAATTTCTGATATGTAGCTCTGGTCTAGTCTCTCCAAATCCCCTCTCTGTGTCCCGAAGAAACAGAATTCAGACACCAGCAGCTTCTTCAATCTGATCCATAAACATCTCAGTCAAACTTGATGGAATAAACCATCCTGGACATATCTAGAGACCAATGAGGGAGATGACAGTACACGCACTTGAATGCAAACATGGCTTCTGGATTTACATAATGGTCCAAGAAAAAAATCAAGTTTGAAAAAAAGAAAGCTTTTTTAAAAAGAGTTGTTGAAAGCTAGGAAAAAGTAAAGGATTGAAACGTTCACGTAACATCGGAATTGCATTGAAAATTGTATTACTAACTTGAACATGAGTTAGCTCGTTCTTCTACAAACGCAAAAAAGTTCTCCTGTCAAGGTTATCTCTACTCCTTTATTTCCCACCGTCTTTAAAGCAGTGGATGAAACTCAGCCACACATTTCAAACCTCCGTGGTTAAGAAGCTAGGACGCGTGCTGACAACACACATATAGCTGTAGTATTTACAGACTGGACAACGTGCGCTGGCCATGGCTGAAAACAGGACTTGTACTGGAACAAGACTGACTCCACAACTTCTTGAGGTCCCTTCCAGCCCTGTTTTTCTGTCATTAAATATGGTCACGCAGAACGTGTATAATTTTCACAAAACTTTCTCAAATGAGACCTGTTATGGGACTGGCAGCTCTGGAGGGGCTGAAATGGGGTCTTGGGCCCTGGGCAGGCGGGGGGAGCTCCCAGGAGGTGGGCAGGGATGGGCAGGGCTGTTGGTGCCCTCAGGGACATGAAAATCCCTACTAAAGCAAGCAGAACTACAAGATAGCTTAGCTCTGAGAATGCACTACGTTTCTTTATTTATAAACATGCTGAACGCCTGCAGTATCACCAGATGCTTTTTTAAATTTCTCTGTTGCCTTTAAACAGTTTGGTTTGCCTTAACTGCAGAGCCAGCTGGACATCAGTCCCCTTTTCAGTCTCCCTCTTAATTCTGCCTATGTCTTTGGTCTCTTTCTCTTTCCCCTTGCAAATCCCTCCTTCCTGGAGGAAGCCACTGGCTGTGGACAAGACATTATTTTGCTCTTACATGTTATTCAGAAACAACATTGCATGCTGACAGGTACTAATCCTGACATTCTACATTTCTTCTCCTAGAGAAACAGAATAATAAAAAGTAAAGACAAAGGAAATCCTGAGAGATTACCCCAGTCCATTTCTGCATCCCAAGATGGAATCAGAGACACTCAAAACGATCTTAGACATGACTTTCCCTAATATTTTGTGTTTTTTCCTCTGTCTCATCAATTATACATTAATCTCCATAATCAAAGCTTCTAGGTGGAAAACCTCCCACATCATGGCACATGACACACCGTAGCTTTGCAGGCCAGAAGTCATTAATCACACACCTCTTCATACTTCAGGAGAGAAGACAAGGATATTATCTGTCCATATGGTTCCACTCCACTCTCAGGTAAAGTGCCTATGTGCCGTGCTGTACACAGAGAGATTGCAGTCTGTACACAGGAGTATAAAGAAAGCTGGAAGTTCAAAGTCAGATGTGAAACTATACAAGCTCTCAAGAACAAAAAGAAAAATTTCTGCTGAGGGTCTTTGGATTCACCAAAACCAAATAAAGTCCAAACCTTAAATCTGTTGTCTGCATCTCTGTAAACCTTAAGATAACCAACCTGTAACACACTGCTGTGTGTTTATTGTAGTGGGTGAGGTGCTCAAGAGAGCAGAAGATATTCCACCAGCTGTCTCTGGTACTTTAATATGTGAAGCACAAAAAGGCTGTCACAAATCAATCAAGGAGCCTTCCAGAGGAATTCTGAGACATTTGAATAGCAATCACCTAAGGGGGGATTTCTGTCTGTTCTAAAGTTTCAGTCTTAAAGAGAAAGAGCACAGTGGGAACCAGAGAAGACACCTTGGAAGACTATTTCAAAGCGCTCCTGAAGACCTCGCAGTGGTAGATTCCGAGTCTGCTAGAGACCGGTATATTTTCTGAGTGGAAAGCTGCCAAGGTGTTTGTGACTCACTTCATCGTATCAGATGGTAACTGCTCACACGAGCCAAGATACACACCTGTTTAAATGCCTACAGAATCACAGCTTTAAATCACAAAAATGCAACTAAATATCAGCAAAATTGGATTCATTTTGATGATAATTAACTTGACATTTCTTCCAGCATGGAAAGAAGAATGCCAGTCTTGCAGTAAAGGCAGCAGTCTCAGCCACTTGGGTTTTATCGTTAAACAGAATACAGGCTTCCCATGGGATCTCTGCTTAAGATTCATAAATCTTACAAAAAAGACAGCTGCAAGACTCACTCATTAAATTCATATATATTCCTTCTTTATAACCTCTGTTGTTTAATATCTAAGAAAAGCCAGACTGAAGCTAGGCAGTTCATGTAGCAGGACGCTACCTATGCTACAGTCTAAGGCATCTCACCAAATCCTAAAGTTTTGTTGCCTATCATCCCTCATTTTATGCTTAGATTGCAAATTCTTTGACAGGGGATCATTATTTGGGTTTGCTTATATAGGATGTAAAAGGGTGGAATTCTAGTCTGTGATAGATTCTTCTATATGCCAGGAAATGGCAAATAATGAAAGTACTAATATCTGATTTACTGTGGAGATCTCTCTCAAGGAATTTTCTCCATACAATTCTTATTCAGTAGCACAATGCTCTTTGGCTTGTGAACACTAGGATATGTTTTATATTTTATTTTAAATATACTTTATTCAGTGATTAGTTATTTAATGTTTATATACATCCTTGAACAGCAAAACACAACAGAAATCCTAAGTATTATTCACAGTCTTTTATCATAACATTTTATTTTATTGTTTGTTCTGTAAAGACTCGCACGCTGCCAAGACACTAAATTTGGCTGTTTCTATATACTATCTGAGCTTAATGGGATGTAGCTAAATCCATGAGTGCAAATATTAGTATTTTCTCAAAAACTTAAGACAAAAATCAAGTCAGAAGAGGAGAGTATCCAGGGACACCATTGACATGCAACCCTCAGACAAGGGCTACCACAGTCTATGAACCAAAGCCCAATTTGGGGCAGTACGGCTGCGTGACTTTTGGTCAGTCTGCTGAGAAAACTGCCAAGTTGACCAAAGGGAAGCGAACCAAAAGCCACGTGAGGTAAGAAGTGTAAAAACACAGAAAAAAGTGTAAGTGTGGACATGGGGATAGTTAGCATCATGAGGACTCGAGGAAAAACACTGACATTAAAAGGTTTAAAATGCTAAAAAACTGGGGAACCAGAAGACGGCAACTCAGCAACATCAAGGATCAGCTCAATCGAAGAGGCAAAGATGGTTGACCCCTTCTCACCTGACTTAAAACTGCCTGAGCAGCAAGCGCTTGTTCAGATGTCTCATGAGACTGGTGAGCGTATAATGCTCAGTCTGGTAATATTAATCCTTACCTACCAGCTCACTAGTCCTAGCTATCCACAGTGTGCTTACATATAAATAATGGCTCTGCACTCTTCAGCCGTGGAAATGCTGTGCTTCGTGCTCACAGTAAAAAGAGCAGAAGGAGTAAAAGTTGCCAAAGTGAATCAGAGAAAGAGGGTTGCAAACGTAATTCTCTTAAAAAAAAAAAAAGGCAGCTCCTTAGGGGGGAAAAAAAAAGTGAATTACAGTTGCAGTACCATAAGCTTATTATGCCTCGAAGGCATTTTCATACACAAAATACTGCCAGGAGCCTTTATATCCACACTGAAGTGATTATGAAACATGCAGTCTCCTGGAGTCATTGCGCTAGTATACATTCCATACAAAATCTATGCATAGAAAGTTTTGCCTGCAAAAAATATATGAACGTAAGCTTGACACACGAATGGGTGTGAAGAAATTGGCTTTTCATATTAGAAAAAAATAACACAGTTGCAATCAAACTCAAAGGGTGGCCTGCACAATACTGAGTGGAACTGCCTCTTAGAGGGCTCCCCATCTCATCAGTATAACGTCTGTGCCAAATTTGTTTGCATGAGCCTTTTCCAGCTGCTGGTCTGATAGCAAGTGATTAGAAGCCCTTCATCAGAGAAGACCTCAAGGCTACTTCTTTCTCTGTGCTGAGGCCAAGTGCAACAAAAGCCTCTCAAAGCTTCCTGGCATAGGAGGGCACTGCATGCATTCCAGCTAAGGGGATGTCTATCCTTTAGTACATTTTACGGAAGACAAGAGAAAAGTGAGAATTACATTCCTGCCTTCTGTGCAGTGTCACCTGTGAAATCTGCAACACTGGCACATAATTTTTAAAATCGTATTCTAGCTCCCAAGAGAGTAGCCTCCACTCCTGCAATTCTGGTTATTTCACTCAAACTAGCACGGAAAAATGCATCACCACGTCAGACAAATAGGCATCATCATCCAGCACATCTTCCATCCCCATACACTTATTTCAAAGACGATGCTGATCACTCCCCAGCTGGCTGCCGAAAGGTGATGTTCACCTTCTAAATCCACTACCCGCTGAGGGCGTCTATTCAAACTTGCAGTATCACTGCACTCATGCCAACATCTTCAAGCCTACTGGCCTCCCTGCTTTTGGCCTCACCAGTAGAGAGTTTACACCACCGGTAACGCATCTACTCCAGCCATTGCTGGCCTCCAAACTTTACTGACTTTTCAAGCGGGTCCTGAGATTCTGCACGGGAGCAGTGATGTGCGTGCTTAGCTGGCTAATTGCAATGGAGTGAATTTCACCCTATTACCTCAACACCAGAACTTTGACAGAAGAATATCATGTTTTGCCCTAAGCTCATAAATTGCCCAGGGACTCCAACAAGCTCATCCATCACAGCTGAGCTGTCTAGTCCTTCCCTGGTTTTCAGCTGATGGATGAGGAAGTACAGTCCGAGATGCCTGGGTGGTTCAGCTTCAGCCCAAGTTGCGGTCTGTAGGGGTCGAGTGGAAGTTTGAGATGGTCTTCTCCCATCCACACCAGTCTAAAGCTCTTTTTCTGATCCAATTTATTCCAGTTGTACTTGCAGGAAATACTAAACAATCTGTCTGCCTTTTTGGTGCTTAGCCCTTTATCTAATCTATGTCACCTGAATAAGCCCACACTGGGCACACAACTTTTCCAACAGATAATGTTCTGAAATGAATTTACTGAATACTAAAGGGAATAAGACAGTCTCATACAAGTTTCTGCACAATTTCTCTAGATTATACATAACGTGCGTTCAGAAACACCACCTTTTTTCTGTCCCGATACACTAATGTATACATCCCTTTAATCAGAATGCTAAAAGCAGATGTTTCATCTAACCACGAGAACTGTTTGCATACCTAAGTAATGTACATTGTGAGCATGGATGTAAAACTGGCCACACATAAATATCTAGTATTTACAAACTACCAGCATTTCAACAGTGTTTCCGGCAGAGTTGGGACTTCCAAGCAGTTTTCATGTGCTAAAATATCTGGGTTAATAGAGTGAGAGAAAAGAACATCTGGGCTTAAAATTCACATTGGCCCATTCTCAGCACCACTGCAAATGTTTACATTCCCAGCATCTCGTACACATGCAAATGAATTCAGAAGTAAAGCACTGCAAAATGCTTTCTGTGGAGCTGCATAAATCGCTGCAGATTTTCAGAAAAGTGCTCAATATACACAAAAAGTGCTGGGGAAATGTGGACTGGACTTACTCACAGGTAAAACCTATCTCAATATGTATAGAGGAAAAAAACCAAACAAGTTCTCTAAAGAACAGAAGCCATTCATAATTAATACATTTAAAATTATATCATCATCTTTGGCAGCATTAATTATGAACCATAATATACAATTATAGAAATCAGTTGGCACTAAATGTATCTATAAGAGCAAGCAGATGTTTCAGAACTAATATCTTCTACAAACTTTTACTTTTTATCGAAGTAAAACTAAGTTTCCAACTTATAAATATTTTGACATGTTGCAGAGCTCTTGGTTTGCAAAGATGTGACCTACACTATACATCCACAGTGTGTGTCTCGTCTATGTTAATTAGTGAAATACAATCAGAAATGGAGCCAAACACAGGAATATTATATAACAAAGAGCAATTACTTTTGTACTTTTCTCACCTTTAGAAAGAAAAAAAGAATTTGTAGTCACTTCACCTGTAAGCGTGAAGGAGTCAGTAGCATCATTGACTCCTGCTGGCAATAAACCATCAGGCTGTAACAAAACAATCAAAACAGTGCTGGTAGTCAAAGAAGATACGTTTTCCAAGGATATGCAAATCATCAGAGTACTCTCTGTCATTAGAAATGGCAAAAAGATTAAATTAAAATTATTAACCACTTTTGGTGGTTTGACATGATCTCAGCAACTTTAAGATACTAACTTAAAAAAAAAAAAATCGTATCTCCCCCAGTTATGTCCACCCCAATAGTTAGTGCTGTACTATCACAAAGGTGTTTTCAAACCTTTTGCATTATGAATTCTTTTTCCTGTAGATGACAGTGCTGTTCTGGAAAGCAATTTCTAGCATGTACCTAAGTGTTTTCCTGAGTAGAGATGAACCGATACAGATGTTCAGGTTTTATAAATAAAAGAAAGGAAGACAGAAAACCTTTAAGTTCATTTGGGGGGACAGAATAATAACTGCCACTAACCTGAATGCTCAAAAACGTGGGAAAAACTCACAGTATGTCTCTGAACTTTCAAAATGGTAAAATAGAAGTTGCTCTCTAACATAGCTAGAACTGGAAAACATTTTTCTCCCTGAAATATATTAAGGTTCTAGATATTCTGATCAGCTGTGATTTACTCTTCAGATACAAAGTGCCACAACCAAGTAGCTGAGGGAGGAAGCAGATAAATATTACATGTTATGTGCCTTCTGAAACCTGGTCTCTGTTACCATTCAGTATCATGATACATGACGGCTGTCCTGTTTCAAGGTGTAGGCAGATGCCTCAAGTGACAGAGCTCTGGACATGCTGACGGCCGCCTTTTGCTGCCATTGCTGGATGGTCCAGCGCGAGGAAGCTGGGCAGCACTGTTCCTAGCAGAAGGTGAACCTTTCCCTTCCACATCCTTCCTCTGGGAGGGAAACAGTAGTAAGGAAGCCTGGTCCCAGCCCCCTTCCCATGGAAGGATCATCCCAAAGCCTGGCCCCATCCTTCAACTAAGGGAGAGACATTCAGCGTTTCCTGGTGGTGGACAAGAGGAAAATGGTCTCAAGTTGCACCAGGGGAGGTTCAGGCTGGACATTAGGAAGAACTTCTTCACTGTCAGAGTCATTAAGCATTGGAATGGGCTCCCCAGGGAGGTGGTGGAGTCACCATCCCTGGAGGTGTTCAAAAAACGTTTAGATGTGGCGCTTCAAGACATGGTTTAGTGGGTTTAGCAGGCGTGGTGGCGTTGGGTATATGGTTGGACTTGATGATCTTTGAGGTCTCTTCCAACCATAATGATCCTATGATTCTATGACTTGCCTAGAGCCATCTCTTCCAGCAGATCTCTTTCTGACCCCTGCGGGTTAGAGACAGATAATGGGACTGCTGAAGCTGAGTGTTAGGAAGGGGAATAGAGTATCTAAACCGTACGAAAGATACCCCCAAATCAGATTTGTAGCTAGTGCAAGAGAGGCATAACTAAATTTAGTGAAGTTCAATTTCCATCATCCTAGAATAAGGCTCTCTACATCCAATAAAGATGAACAGAGTAATTTCCAAAGCTTTCCATCTTCATTCAGTTGCTGTCAAGTTTCCAGTTTTTTTTTCAAAATGATGCAGTGCTTACCTTTTAATTAGTAGTAAAATCTATTTTAATAGTTTCCATTCAATCAGTTTTTTTAAATGGGTAAAACAGAAGTCAGGATCTTGTTAAGCAGAACGGTAAGCAGGTTTAACGCACATTATTTGTCAGACCCTACTTTCCAGCCCGCAGGATAACCCTGAATCTTCTGATGAAGCCAAACTTTTCAGGGTGAAACTGATGGCGTTTCAAAGGCCCTCCACAGATGGGTCCCTCCCGTCTGCCATCAGCCTGCTCTCCAATAGCACACGCAACCCTTCTGCATTCGCAAGCCTGAAGGCATTTTGACTGCGACAATATTTGGTAAGTCTTTAAGAAATCAGCTGGGATTCCTGAAATGGAACACATTAATTCCTGGTGCGTTTGCACACGCAATGGCTCTAAATGCAAAAGATTCAAAGGCTTTTGACAGTCCATCTCCCCTGACTCAAAGCCTTTGGCAGATAACGTTCTATTGTAATATAAAAAGAGCACATTGCTGGAGAAGAAAAGAGGTTGTAACATGAAACAAACTTCTCTTGTTCTTCGAAAATTATGGAGTGACACTTGCTTTGCGACGTCATGCCAGAGGAGCAAGAGGAAACAAAACAAGATAGAAACATCCCCCTTTCAGCAG
>NW_009592894.1:34559-37807 GCF_000690535.1 Cariama cristata
AAGGAGAAGCTCTATCTCGACACGGATGGGAAATGAAAGCAACTCTGCCCAAGCTTTCTTTTTCCCTTGGCTCTAAGGAGAGTGATATGGGGGAGCCCAGCAAAGAAAATAACTGAACTGAACTCTCTGGCTTGCTTGTCTGTATGTTACAAGTTTTCAGACACAGAATTAGCTGTGACTGGCCTCCAAACTCACCGTATTGGATGCAGAAAAACACAGAGACATCACTTGTTGTACTAGAACCAGCAGCAGTTTTCAAAGCATTGCAGCAGCAGCAAGAAGGCTGGAAGTAGGCAAAGGGTTCTGAGGGGACACTGCTGGGCAACATAACGTCATGTCATTTTAAAATCATTTCAGACCTATATCAGTTATTGTAAGACCCATTTCTTCCTATAAATAGCGTTAAACAGCTGACTCCTATTTAAACCTTTGGAAAAAAAAATATGCTGGTGTCTCAGAAATACTATACCAAGGAGAAAATGGCATCCCAGTAGCAAAGAAGAAATCAGCACCAGTTCCTGCCTAGTGTTCCACAGGCCACAGCTTCATTAAATGATGTAGCAAATAAGAATCTCCTTGTTTACAGGAAATTACTTGTCCTCTTATTAGGATTTTTTTTTTTTAATTAGAAGTGAAAATAGCATAGGCAATTCACGTGTATTCATATATTCATACAAATCATTTTCTATTGATCAAATGGATCAATAAAAATGACTTAGGCACATGATTTATTGTGTGTGTGGTTTACTTCCGAGTCATCATTCATAGCAGAAATATCTACCATGATCTAGAGTCTCACTGATATTTGTTAAACATAATGTTTGCATAACAGTAAATGTGGTTAAATTTTATTTCAATTTGCTGAAAATTCAAGTGGAAGATTTGTAATAACTTTATATTCCTGCTTTGCTCCAAGCTTTTCCTTCTTCTTTTTTCAAGTTAGCAAAATTTCTGCCTAAAGGCTACCTCCTCTTGCAAGGTCCCCAACTTTGAGCTGTAAGACTTTTCCAGACTATGGACTGTAAAATGATGAGGTAAAGATTACACTGCAAAAATAACCCAGCAGAAAAAGTCCGACTATCCCAGACTAAACTGGTTTCCTGTGCTTCAGTCAGTTATTCTCATGTAGAAGACCGAATGCATTGAAGTCTCGATTTTCACGACTGTCTAATTTTCTTAACAAAAGCGATCCCGACCAATTTGCACTGCTGATCTGGTTTTATAAATTCACTTCTAGTTTTTTTTCCCGATTCTCACAAGGAAGCCAAGGGTTTTTTTGCAACACCTCCCACCCTTCCCGCTCTCACCAAGATAAAGGCAAAAAAGCATTTTGCCTATGGCCTGTCAAATCCACATTCTCCTTTTTTTACTGGCCGTACGCCTTTTCAGTGCTACCTGGTGCTGTCATTCACAGGGGAGTCCTCGGATAAAAACCCTGACATCACACAAGCTTCGTCATGCAAGAAAATAGCCAACAAGTTAAGATCACTGGGAATATGTAGCTAATTAAATGTGTTAAGCGGTTTTTCCAAAATAAGTCGTAATCAAGCCAGTACTGACCATCCATTTTTGCAATAAAAATATGTATTTTCCCTGATTTTTTTTTAAAAAAAAGTCTAAATGTATAAGGGAAAGATTCAGAATGAGGAAAAAGCAGAATTAGGAACGAGGATCACACTTCAAATAAAATTTAGGTTATTTTAGTGGGTTTACTCATTTTTTCCTCACACTCTGCCCTGAAAAGTAGTAAGCACAACTTAAACCTCTTCCTGCAATACTTGTTTATGTAAAGAAATAAATACGAGCTTCTTTCCTTGAAATTTTAATGGGATTTATATCATGTTGAGTTTTGTTTTGCTGCTGTTTCTTTTTTTTCCCCTAATGCAAAATGAACAATCAGTTGCTGAAAATATAATTAATACAGTTTTCAGCTGTGCAATTCTACAACATGAAAAGACTGTGAGGAAGTTTTCAATATGCTTTGTCTGTACTAGAAAGGCAGCGATGCTGCATGGGAAATAAGCCAAATGTAAACAAACTCTTTATGGTAATTTGACAAGACTATGTTATCAATTTCAATACATAAAGCAATACCATCTACTCCTCTAAAATTTCTTCATCTAAATGCATCTTATTTTGATAGTCATAATGTTTACTTACTACATGCTTACTATTTATAGGACTCAGAGGCAAGTATAGAAAACAGCTAGCCAAAAATGAGCCTTGATTTTAAGAAAATCTTAACTTTCCTGTAATGACTTTTTTAAATTTTTTTAGTTATCTTTAAAAATGCAGCTCAGACCTCCTTCCTGCTTTGGCCGTTTCCATGTCAGCTGCCCACTGTTACATACCAGCATGCCCAGGCACAGAAGCATTGGAGTGACTGACAAGAGGCACCACGCTGAAAAACATTGATTCAAGAAAGCAGGGAGCCGCAAGGTAGGTGCAGATGGAAAGAAAAGTGTTGAGAAAGAGACTTGATAAATATTCAGATTTTCATTGTTTGTGATGCTTGAAAAGATTAGTACTTATCTTTCGGTTACTAGCTAAATCTCTGCAAAAAGACAATAACAAGTAGGTCAAAACTCCCCTTAAATCCATCTCCAGTTTGCCATCAGATATTTGAGGGTGTTTTTTAAGCCTGTCTGAAAAAGATTTAGTGCTCTGACAGTCTTATTAGAAACTCAGTGTTCATGAATCAGGCAAGAACTACAGAACGGGGAAATGGAGCTTAGCCTCTTAAACTATTCCATCTACCTCTGCCACAATTCATACACTTTTGTATAACTGAAGGATTTCCAAACCCTCTCGCCTTGACTTACTTGTTACCAAAGTTAATAGCAAATTTCTCGTTGTTTTTAATAGCTGCAGGTTTAACTCCATGCAAACTGCTGAAAAATCCACTCTGCTTTCTGAAGGAAAAGTATTTATTTATGAGAATTGTACTGTAAATAAAATGCCTGATGTGAATCAAATAATTTAATATGATGTGTAATTCATCATTGCTGCGAACATAAATCATTCTGGGTTTGATTAGGTATTTTTTATTGAATCCTTTACTTTGATTTTAATGACTGGATCCTTCTTCCTAGTGAAATCAACAGGAATTTTGGCTGAGTTACTGTTTCAATTACATCAATCAAACCTTAGATAGTCAACATATATGTCCCTAGATACTTTTAAAATATAATCGTAAGGACTGGAGATCTTGGCTTAAGGACAATAAAATCACAATGAAAAACAGGAAT
>NW_009592894.1:37838-71620 GCF_000690535.1 Cariama cristata
GGTTAACAGCATTAATTAAACAGTAAAGAAAATAGTTACCATAACTTTTCAAGAGTAGGAATCATTGCATGTGAGTATACGCACGTTTGGCAAAAAAAGCGCTTCACAAAATTCAGCTTTAATCCATATAGACAATCCAGTATAACATGGTGGGCATTTAGTTCCTTTGTATATTCATTTAATTCCTCTTACCATGACCTGACACTTTAAAAAATAAATTCAGTTGAGATATCACCTGGTTTTGTCCCATTCTAGTGAAACACTGGTGAACTTCATATATGCTAAATATTCAGGCTTTTCTTGCTCTTGCTTCAGCCTTCTCTCCTTCCCTAAAGATTTTTTTAATCTTTATTCACATTCCGTACATCCCTGAAGTGCTTTGCTTTACTGCTCCAGCAACTTCACAGACAAAATTGACAAAGCGGACACTTTAGCAATTTATTTGACAACAAATTCGTATCTATGTGGAGTCCATGAGAAACCAAATCCTAGTCCAGAACATCCTTGAACTGAGGGGAAGTTTGGCTGCTACACTCTCCCAGTATGACTTTACAGAATATTACAGGGGGGGCTCAGGGGGAACCTTTTTCCTTATTTAACTGATTTATTAGCTTTACAAGTCTTCTATTCTGAAATTTCCAATCCTCAATCATACACTCTTATTAGCTTAAAACATCCTCCAGTATTTTAACAGCATGAAGAAAAAAGTCATGAAGTCAGACATGCTATATCTCCATCAAGAACCCTCCTCCATTCCTTGATCCCTACCAAAACGGTCCATTAACCAGAAAAGGCTGCCATAATACAGTGAGAAATCCAAGCTCAAGCACCTGTCCTGCTTCTGCCAGTTCAAGGCCAGAAACAGAATATGTCCATACTGCCCAGGGAACTGGGATGTAGGGATGCCCACGCTGGCAGTGCACAAGCTGGTCTCTCACTTGGAAGTTGCTTAGGGTAATTGGTGGGGTGTCACGCTCACTCTGCTCTTCCAATCTGAAGGTGGTACGCAGGTACCAACAGAGCCTGATGCAAGGCCCTTTGCTCGCGCTCTTCCACTCTGGTTAGAATAAGGATTTAGTGGAGTACTAGAAGTTTATAAAGTCACCTTATTTTCTGGGGTAGGCTGCAAGAAGAGCTGACTCAGCTTACCTCCGAATGCTCCCAGCATTCACTGAGACAAGAAGCTCTCTTCAAGGAGAGATTCAGGTTTGCATCTTCGCTTTTGTTTAGGCAGAATAAGGACTTGACTCTCTCTTCCACTTCCCAGGTGGGTACCTTTACTCCCAGTTCACTAGTCATTGTGTAACGGATCGCTATCTATGCTTTCGTTCATAGAAACTTTCTCATCAAAACACGTAGACTTCTATGAAACAGTTTTGATATAGCAGAGTTTCACCATGGCTTCTAGCACATAGTCTCAGAATATTCGCACAGGGCAGGTGAAGCATGGTATGACATAAATATCAACATAAAACTCACCAACCAGCCACTGGAAGTGTGAAAATTCATCATAATTCTAAGCGCTCAGCACTGGCAAGACCAATCCTCTGCAGAGACCATTGGAAAAGCCCCCGCTAGTTTGTCGCTTATGGTTTACACAACAATTGTGGAGCAAAGCCAGGAAAAATGGCAATTATACATTGTGAGGAAAACTATTTTCAACCTGACAGGTGAAAGTGAAATGCAAGAACACTTTCAAAGAATGAAACACAACTATTGGGCAAACAAATAGTTCCTATGTAAAATATGTATTAGTATAGTAATGGTATTGGTCTTATATTATACTAATTTAAATGAATTATCAATAAATATAAAATTGTCTCATATATTTGTACTTTACTATTTTAAACACATACAGTTTTACATCAAGTATGTATGCTTATTGATATATATATATTGAGTATATACAGAATGTATTTGGAAGTATTTCAATATTTAAGCCATCAAACCATTTATACGATAAAAACAGGCAAAATCATTATTTGATAGTAAGACAGTGAATAAATAAAAAATAAAAAAAACCCCTCACGTTTCAATCAAGCATTTCTTCAATGTTTTTATCATGTTTGTTGCAAGTAACACTCGATAAGTGAGCTGTCATTAATAGCTGAGGTCAGACTTCGAACTCTGCGCTGATGCAACGAACCGCTGAATCATGAGGTTGCAATTACCAGTCGGTATGCCGCTGCCATGGGGGTACACGGAGTCGGACACAGACAGCAAGCAAGCCAAGGAGACCTACTACAGAAACAGGCAGGAGCAGGCAGCTGCCTGCGGGGATGCTGACAGCACTCTCGGGAGCCCGGACATTAATAAGCCTGCTATAAAAGCAGAGAAAGCAAAACATAGGAAAAACAAGGAAGATAGCAGTCTGGCCTAACGTTCTCCTCTCCCTCGTCCTATCTAAACACACACACTCAGTGGGGGACAGGCAATAGCATCTCATTGTCGGTATCTAAAGAGAGACTACCACACAATTTTTCTTTCTGGCATTTGAAGAGAATTTCAGATAGCTCACTGACCACCACAGTTCATTAACATGTCTAATTAGGTGCAAAACTAATCTCAGAACCTAGCAGATAATTTTTTTTCAATAATCTTGGACAGAACTTTCCCAGTTTAAAATTTCCAAACTGAAACTTAGTATTCAAAAAATTATGCAAGTTTATTATCCAGTTTGTTAGAATTGTAACTCAGTGATACATATTCTGTTTCCTCCTCAAATACATTCATTGTTTTTTGCATTTTGTCCCACATACTTAAGAAAAACTAGCAGTTATAGCAAAGAGATCAAAAACTAGGGAGGGGGGAAAGGATGAAGTTTGGAGTTAAGACTTGGTTTGGTTACATTATTTTCAATTTTGCTTATCTCATTAGATGACAGTGTGAAACAATATTACACTTTCCCTGAGGTAAAATATGTTCCAGAAATAGGAATTCAGCATCTTTCAGTTTCAGGGGTTGGTGGCGGTCGGCCATTCTGCATTATTTACAAGAAAACCAGGCTCAGACCTTTAGTAGTTGTAATAAAACTCTTGATCCTCTTGTTAATAGCAGAGGTTAAATATCTTGACTCTCATTAGTAAAAATTAATCTTACTACATCATTGGCCAGCTCAGAGGCTAATCAGATTCTGATGATGTAATTCTGCAGTAGAGGACTACCTAGGCATCCTCATTTTTGCTCTGTTATTTTCAAATACAAAGTAATTCAGGAATAGGTATTTATTCCAGAAAATCTATTTAGTACAAATAAAAGTTAAAACATACTAAGACAGCTCTATGAATATACTTCAACATAAGCAAATATCAAAACCAGTATGCAATGAATTTATCTTTTGACCTCTAAATGAGATTATTCCAGAAACCAATCGTCCTTTTAAATGGGAGAGAAGTCATATTACCCTTTGTACTACATGCTAGTCTTAGTCTTCTGTTCTTTAACTCATACGCATGACTATACCATCAAACCCCAAGCCCAGTGAGCTGTCAGATCAACCGTGCACCAGCAGGTTTCAGATGGGGCCACCGATATCAGGATGAAGACTCTCAACAAGAAAAAGAGAATTTTGTGAAGTTGCAAGGCAGAGGGGCAGTGTAAGCGAAACAGCAGATCCATAAAAGGACCCACAAGGCCTGCAAATGCTTTGGGGAAGATATCAATAGTATATCTACTACATTTTCTGCTTTCTCAACAGAAAAATGTGAACTGCAAAAGTTACGTCAAAGTTTAAAGGAGGACATGCGCAAGGAGAAAGTGAAAATGCATGATTCCAAGCTGCAATTTGCAAAAACGTGTTAAGGGCGGATTGAGACACATCTACAAATAATTATTCTGTACCATGGTTCCCCTTCTTTGTTTCCCTTTCCAGTTTAATGTTCCTTTTCTGGATTTCTTGCCCTATTTTCAGTGAAATACTTCAGTTACGACTCTAAGATCACTATTGCATAGTTGGAGTTTCATACCTGGAGCACTGCACACTGTTTGAGGTGAAGAGGGGTCCCCCACAATTGCTGTTCATTTAGTGAAACTATTTCAATGGTGTTTAGGTCGCTAAGAGGCCAGAAAACGATGTTCTTTGATATGCTTCCTAGTGGATCCAGTTCATGATTAATTCATCTATCTGGCCAATTCTTATTGAAACATATGAGACATAAAGCTTCAATTTTAACCGGGATATACATTGCTTATCTCCTCTTTAACATGTGCTTTGTTACCGACTGAGGGTGAAGTAAGAAATTAAAGTGACCATCTTACGCATCAGATACAGCTTAAAATCATTTCATATTCTTAAGAGCATCAAAGCATTACTCCACATGCACAAAGTATGAACGGAGCAATATCTTTCTATATGTTGGCGTGGTCAGAGACAGCCTCTGTTGTAATGCCATATATGTCCAAGATGAACAGTAATGTGTGGTCATCACCTTGATTAGAACCTATTTGTAAAATAGGAAAATACCTAATATGACATCAGGCAAACTGCCAATTAGCCCAAGTAAACACAATCCCACCTCAAAATTTTGGTTTTGGCTAAGCAGCAATTTCCTCTGGCAAAATATTCCATTGCAAAAACTTGTTTGCAAAATACATACAGAAATATGGAAGACTGTTCATTTATTGTGCTCTGTTATTAAACACTGCCAGCTATGTGTTCAAGACTGTGAATCAGAACTCTCTTAATCCCTTCTTATTTACCAAAATGTAACACATAAAATTAGCATGGGGATAACGAGTTTGGGTATCAGTTTTCCATCCTTGCAATCAGGTTATATTTTCACCTGAAAAGTTAGAATAGCACATTATTTAATGAAAGTGGAGATTCCAATGGAAACTGTTGGTTGCAGCAGCTGAAGCTCCGAGAGCAATGCAAGACTGGCAACTAGAAGCTGAGATTTCTTTTATCATTGTTTGTTATATAGTCTCAGTCAACGACCAGCAAAATCAACTTTCAACACACAGTCATTCTGGTAACATAAGAAAACCAATACAAAATAGCCAAACAGAATAATAGCACCTTTTTTTTTTTCCCTCACATCTTTAGAGAATATTTTGAACAAATAACACTGCAGGTATCAAAAGTTTGAAGACAGTTGCCTGCCAAACTTTAAAAAAAAAAGATTGTTAGTATTGAATTGTTTATTTACAAAGAACGAACTTCAACAAATCATAAATACTGTGGGATAGGACTGGGTTTGGGGATTGTTTTGGTTTGTTTCTATGATAGCGCAGGTCTGGAGGACCCTGAAACAGACACATCAAAGAATTCATACCGCAAGTTTTCTCCCTAACTTCCTTCCCTTTGGGATAGAAACTATTTTTATAAATCTAACATGGTATTTTACACAGCTTCCAGTGTAAAATAATCTTCTGATGGCAACTGCTGAGGAATGCTGAGGTGCTTGACTTACAATTTTATTCCTGTAACTCTGCAAGACTTAGCATAAGATTTAGGTGGAGTTTGTCTGCAGTTGGTACTTCATCAAATTGTGTTGTTCTGTCCAGGTAGATCAAGACATAATTGTAACTACTAAAATGGAACAGAGCAAACAACATTAGAAAAGAAGATCCAGACGAAGGATCAATAGGAAGATGTTTGGTCTAACTGCTTCTTTTCATCCGCGCAAGTATTGACCCCTTTTGGCACCAAAAAGCTAACCTCAGCAACTTTGTTCCACCCCTGGAGGAGTACTGAAGAATAAACCTCTACTATTCTGATGAAAGCCTCATTAAAAGAAGCTGACCACTAATGAGTCAGGACAAACAAAACCAGAACAGGCCTCAAAACTAACAGTTTCACTGGAAATTAGTTTCACACTATCACATTATGTATGGAGTCAGGAAGGCCATACTACTCGTGAAAAATACAAAAGAGCAAAAAATTTCAGTTACCTATACTATTACAACTCTCTCATCTGTATTATAAGAATTATCCAAACTGATGAATTGCCTTTATTCAACTGGTGAAGGACAGCTGATGATGATAAAATAGATTTTTCACAGGCTAAAAAATCAAAATAAAATCAGCCCCCTTTCTCTAAAATATCCAACCGTCACTGTCACTTCCAGTTCTTCCTCCCCAAAGATATTCTAAGGAAAATATTTGGCCCATCAATTCTGCACCAGATGCGCATGTCAGAAAAGGGCTGCAGAAGACTTCGTTTTTACTTCCTCATTCCAGAATAAATCCAGGAAGGGGTCCTTCCCAACACATAATCAACAATTCTACTAAGTTGCCTTTGCTGCGGCAACCCCTGGAGGCCGTTCTGGCTCTTCCTGGAGTGTTCACATTCCAGTGGCGTTCCTGATTATTTCAGTGTTCCCTTTCACCGATATGCAAGAGCTACACAAATATTTCCCAGTTTGGAAACTGACTTTTTTGTATAGCACTTTTGATTAAAAAAGTGTTTGAATTTTTGACAAAAAAGTGCCTTTACGCTTCCCCAATTTTTGAAAAGTACTAATTTGCAGAAAAATAATTTTCACTGATTAACACTATTAACACAAAGATTAACCACTATTCTCTTTGACTCATCACATTTCTAGTATATTCTGTACATTCTTTGATATACCATTTTACAGCATTGCTTCAACCTACGTACAGGTCTTACATTCTACTTATTTCCCCTTCTCATGGTTCCATGATAATAAATCTCCGGCAGTCTTTGTTGGATTAACAGTGTTATTTCTTACTTGGAATTTGCAGAAGACTTAATGCAATTAATGACACTAGGAAAATATTAATTATCGTCAAACCAGAATTCTGCAGAAAAGTTTGAATCCAGATTCTGGAAGGATGCTGAAGTATGCTGTTTTGTCTATTCAAACTACAGGGTTAGTAAAACCATGATATAAAAACAGTCAAAAGGGGAAAGTGTTACAGGTTATCAATCTCCAGTTTACCCTGAATTTTACCATATTTTAGTGATTTATTCTACCTAGTAATGCCAAAGTCTAAAAACTTAGATGCCTATACTATCTAAATATTAAATCCATTTCACAGACTCTCAACGAGTTGTTGATTTCTAAAGTTTGCTGCAACATCCTTGTGAATCAATGACAACTTCAATACACATTTAGATACATTCTTTAAATGATTTTATGACATCTGCAGAGCATAAGAAACCAACCCTATTGAAAATAATTGGAAATTAGGTACATAGCATAGATTTTCAAAACTACTCATTGCCAGACCAACCCTGTTCACATTCATAGCCAGAGAAATTTAACCTTTGGCTACAATTTAACCAATGTTTAATGCTCTTTAATATTCATAGTCCTATTTTAAAATTAAATTTAAATATTTGTCAGGATAAATGGTGCCTGAGATTTGAATTCAGAAGTGCAATGTAAATATAGCAATGTATAAAAGATAGGATTTAAAATTTAATTAGAAATACTCTGGACTTTTAGAGTAAGCAAGTTCAAATCAGTTTTATTTATCTAGAGGGAAAATACAAGGATTTATTAATACGTATTTTTACAGATAATTTACAAGCCAGAGGGCAGGAAAATTTGAAATTCAGAAATATACAAACAAGCCTAAAACTAAAAAAAAAAAAAAAAAAAGATATGTTATGGAAATTTCCAGAACTCTCTGCAGATAAGCACGTATTTTCAGTTGACGTATTTTGGCAATATCTGCAGAAATGTACTAAGGGCAGAGTTAACAAAGAATTTCTTTATAGTTACCAGTACAGAGCCGCTCTGATTAAATGCATATACATTTGAGGCAGATGACCAGTTGCCACTAATCTTTACTAAAGCCCATGGAAAACTGTGATAACATTCAATTTTACGCATTATTCTAGATAGAACTAGTTTCAGCGACTTAAATCTGAGTAAAAAGCAAGCTTTCTACTTGTATAATTCAACAATTCAGACACACGTTAATACTAAGTGTATTTATAGACACAAGTGGCTCCAGTCTACGTGCATTGAAACACTATGTGAAGTCCATTTTCAGGCTCTTTTGACTCGTGTGTCAAACCCCAGATGGTGAAAGAACGAGGACATATGTGTAATATACCTGTACTAGATTTCCAGAGCAGGCAATTTTTGTGATGAGAATTCCCTAGCTATACGCCCCAAACGGCATGTTCCCTTTCCATCTAAGCTATGACAAGTTGAAACTGAGATTTTAAAGTCGTGGCTGAAGGACTTTAATCTTTATTAAAAAGATGCCTAACCCTTAGTTTAATTAATACAGACATTACAATCATAACAAAATGGTTTGCAGTCTAAATGTTCAACAGTTTTCAAAGAGGATGGTCATACTAGGTTCCTTCCCCTCTCTGCAATATCATCATGCCACAGAAAGAACTGGACATCGTAAATCTGCTACGGCATATTCAGCCCATTTCTTAAACTTGAATATAGAAAATACACAATTCTTTATGAGCAATGTGACTTTTTTCTTCTCGATTCAAAAGTAAACCACACTGTTCAATAAATTGGTTACTGCAATATGTCACCACTCACACACGTAACAGTAGCAAGAAAAAACATCAGGAGTTTTGTACGTCAGCTACTTCTTCTTTTCCTCCTGGCTGATATATACTGAAATGTAACGAAAAAAAATCAGGAAAAAAAGTGACTGGGACCTAATTTGCAAGCAGAGTTGACATGACATATCCCAAACATTTCCAATTCACTGTAAACGTAATATCGAGTTAACTCTGCACTTGCAGTGTTCACTTGTCTAATATCGTATGTAGAATCACAGAACCATTTGGGCT
The DNA here is from genome assembly GCF_000690535.1 of Cariama cristata. Classification (NCBI taxonomy): domain Eukaryota; kingdom Metazoa; phylum Chordata; class Aves; order Cariamiformes; family Cariamidae; genus Cariama; species Cariama cristata. The sequence continues at coordinate 46,577 of NW_009592894.1, forward strand.
GGAAGGGACCTTCAGAGGTCATCTAGTGCAACCCCCCTGCGGTGAGCGGGGACATCTCCAACTAGATAAGGTTGCTCAGAGCCCCATCCAGCCTGACCTTGAATACCTCCAGGGATGGGGCTTCCACCGCCTCTCCGGGTAACCTGTTCCACTGCTTCACCACCCTCACTGTAAAAAATTTTTTCCTTACGTCAAGTCTAAATCTACCCTCTTTTAGTTTAAAACCATTACCCCTTGTTCTGTCACAGCAGACCCTGCTAAAAAGTCTGTCCCCATACGCAGAAGAAACCATAGCATTTTCAAAGATAGAGGAGACTTTTGGCGATTAATACTATGGTTCATGTTGCTCTGTTAAAGGTTTGTGCTGTTTCAACAGACAAAGTTGTTAACATTTCCTGACCTTGCAGGTAAACTCTGGAGAAGCAGACTAATGTCTACACCGAGAATTTCATTCACTGCTTCTACCTGGAGAAGACCACCTGAAATAATGTGCTGCAATACTGAGGGTACTGTGAAAATTCAGCTGCTTCTGCAATGAAGGATTAAGGTCTGCAGTACAATTTCAAAAGCTGTCATAAAGAAGGAGAATCTTTCTTAAAACCTAATTTATTTCTTCTTAATCTTTCAGGGTTACAACTTTAAGAGATGAGTGAAATAAATGCAAACAAGTGATGATTCATCCTTAATTGCAGAGCAGCTTATCCGCCTGGCATGTTTCAGAGACTCCTTTGGCTCTGCTGGCTGAGATCAGCACATAGTAACTTCCTACTATTGGAAAGGGAATGATTTCCCTCCAAAAATATATGTCCTATAATTTACAGGAGAATGAAAATGGTTACAAGCTATGAAATGCTTATTTAAGGAGAAAATATTTTGGAAAAATATTTTGTTTAAAGCCAAGCTACTAATCAATTGCTTCCAGAGAAGACCAAGAGGGAGTTATCTTGAAAGCTACTACTTGGCAAAAGCCTGCTGAGCTGCACTGCAAGAATTACACAGACGTACTAATATTGCACATACCTTGGAAAAGAAAGACCTAATTTTGAGAGGATCCTGCAGTAAGAAGTCTCCTAGGGGGCTAAAAAGCTAAAACACAGCTGGAGCTGACTACAAAGAAAAAACAGTAACATCTTTAAAGCTGCAGTCAGGAGTGAATATTGGTTTAGGACATCAGTTTATGCTTGTTCACTTCTTCATACGCTATACATCTGTGAAACTCGCTCTATATCAGTTTCCCAGTATGGAGCTGAAACAAGACCTCATGGGTAAACTAGACAAACGTTCAAGTACTGAACCAATAATCTACCCTCTGTCAATACTACGTTAGTATCACGTGCGAATATAGCTGCGCGTAGACCAGCGTGAAAAGATCCCAGTAAGAGCGTTCTCCCCACTTCTCTTGGGAAATTATTTTGCATCCAAATATAGTTTAGTAACTTATGAACAGAATTTTCTCATGATAGTCCACCTACATTTCACCTTTTCCTTAATCTCATCCTATTAACTCTAGTTATACCACTGTGTTTATTCTACGGCATTCTTCTTCCTTACTGTCAGTATCCTTCAAATATTTATGGGTTATTTTCATTCTTCCCAGAACTATTGTGTGAAGGCCATATAATATGCCTTCAAAGTATGCAAGGTCAGGAAATGTCAGCTGCATCACGATGCCACAGAGCTATGCCAGCATTGTTTGGAACTGGCTGGATTTCTAGGCAGAAGGTCTCATTATTGATCCACTTTTTAATAGTTTAATCAATTACTCAGCACAGTATAAAAATATTCTCCTGCCCTTTCTATATTTCTACATTTACATGTGCTTTTTTTGGTGTTGGCGGGGGGGGGGCGGAATGTGTGGCTATAACTCTCATTTGATATGTAATATTAATAGGCTTTTTTTGGTTTATAATGGATGTGTCTCATGCATTTTAATAAACTTTTAATGGCTTTAAAGGAACATCTAAGCTGCATGCAGGAAAAACAACCCACATGGCACATCAAGTGAGATTTGTGGTTCTTTTCACCTCTGCTTCCAGATTGCTGTTACACTAAATGTTGAGAGTGATGAGTGAATTGTGGAGAACATCAGCAGAAAAGCCTTTCTATGTGCGAGCTTCTCAGAAATACTTACTCAAGAAAGGTTTTTTCCAGAACAGCAGTCCCTGAATAATTCATCTGTGAATACTCTAGTTCCAGGATAAAAGTGCCACATCTGGTTTAACATCATCCATTTTGAAAACAGTTTGAGATAAACCATTGTGGCAATTCCATAGCTCATAAACACAGTTATTCTAGGATAATTGTTCAAATCCTTTTGTAACTTTAATCCAAGTTATCCATCAAGAGAAAATAAGCCTTAAGTAACTGAAATACTGAAAATATGCATGGAACAGAACAGTAACAAAGCTGGAGATCATTGAGCAAGAAAAGCAGAATGAGCATCACAGTAGCTACTCACTCTTCAACCAACCTAGTCTAACTACAGGAAGGAAGCACACATGCGACAAAATTGAGAAGTATCAAATCCAGCTTATGAATAATTGGAAAAACCCTGGAAAACTTAGAAGATATAAGTAAAGGAATACAGAAGTAAACAGCAGAATTTAAGAAGGGAAAGGCGCACTCTACTTTTAAATAACATTTCAGTTGTCAGACTACTAACCAAAAAAGATGAGATTTCAACCTTACTTCTTCCCTTTAGGATATTTTAACCACTGTTTTAATTGACTGAAACACCTAGGCAAGCAGTGCCTGCTTTTCAGTTTCTTCCTCCGCCCTTAAGGGTCTAAGTGTAAACCTTGCATTTCAGTTACACCGTGCAGAAGCCCTGAGGTCTCCCACCCAAGGGGAGAGTGGGCGACCTGTGGGCACAGATCTTCTCTGTGCAGCAGCGCATGAACCTCAAGACACTGAGAACTCATTTACTCCAGTGGAAAGCAATAGCACTTGTGGGCAACTTGCAAACGTCAATACTTTCCTGGCACAGAAACACATCTGGTTTTCTGCATTTTAGATTCATCACACAGAAGGAACCCGTGCCTGTACATCCCCTTCATTGTCCTGCTTCACTGCCTGCTCCCCATCATGCTGCCATCACTGTTCAAATTGAGTATTCATGTGGGTATGAGCCTCTTCAGTTCCATTTTGTTTCTCTGAGTACTTTACATTTGCCCTATTTGACACGTTAAGTCCAGAAATATGGAGCTGTTTTTCCAAAGTTCCACTGCTTTTGTTTAGACCAAATGGCTTCCTTGATTAACAACAACGGAAAAAAAAAAAAAAGGGGCTTTTGGGGAGCTCACTGTGATAGGTAGTTTTCTTGGGGCACTGCTTTTGAGCATCCCTGATAACAGAATCACTCCAGCTCAGCAGCCAAAGACAGGGCTTGGGCTGTCCTCAAGCCATCAGGGGTGGCAGGCTGTAGAGAAGGAGCAGCTTTTTGCAGGAAGGTGGGGAGGGTGCTGGTGAGCAGAGCCTGAGCCCTAGGGAAAGCTGAACCGTACCTGAAACTGCAGAACTGGGACACTGCTGGGGGACAGCTGCTTAACCTTCCCTGCCTTCCAGTCCTAAGCCTTGTCTGAAAGGGAAACGGTTTGAAAATAGATCAGGGTGTCAGAAAAGCACCCTCAGTCAGCAGCAGATCCCTGATGATTTTGGGTTTTTTCAAGATCAGTTCAAGACAGTACAGTTTGGAGGGGACAATATCAGGGGGTTTAGATAAATTCGTGTCTTGGGAAGGTTCTTAATGCCATTCTGATTGTAGGGGATGTGACAATCTCTTTGTGTCTAACTCAAACGCAGCTCACGCAGGCGTCAGCCTTTTCAACTCTAGCATGAATCCAAAATACCTTTGCAGTCTTTTCATTGCTGTAACCACAAAGTCTGCTGAGCTGTGAGGCAGTGCCTGTAGACTAAGAGCTCTATAACAACCACTATAAACTGCAGTAAAAACAATATAAAAGCAATACAAATAATATAAATCATATGCATAAACAGTACAAAGCACAGTACTAGAAGAAGAAAGCGAACGAACAGTTATTTGTAAATCTGATCAAAGACTGGAAAGCAACACGCACAGGATCTGTAATAGCAGAAAACGTTTCTGCTTGGACCAGGCTGCCACCAGTAAACATCTCTGCACATAAGACCAGTGCGTACACACCAGTAAACGTGCGTGCCCCCGTGAACGAACAGTTGATGCACACTGTGCAGCTGAATATTTGCAACGCAAGGTTTGCACTCCCTTCCCATTTATCTGCAAGGGCTTGATCTGTATTACCAGGAACATGGCTTTTGACAGCAGTTTTCCAAAGATGCCCAGGCTGGATTCTTGTAAAGTGCAAAGCATGGAAAGGGATCTTTACTGAAATCTTTGGAGAAAAGCTCAGATCCAAGCTATACTGGCACAACCTTCTCACGAAATGTACGGTTACTTTGATAGCAGGAGTGGCGAGCCGTTTCTTTTTAAGGGAAGACAGTGCTATGGAAACAAGTTTGGAGATGTTTGTCAGGAAAAAAAATTCTAGCAGAAAGAAAAGCTGTTTGATTTTTAAAAGAAAGGGCTGAAACAGCTCAGCGTGTGTTTGAGGCACAGAGCAGATTCAAAACTCCAAGGCCTCTGGGTGCGGGAGACGCACAGTTCACCGTGCGGCACCGATGAAATGCAATGTCTCGCTTCTGAGAGACTGGTCTCTCAGCAGCTCCTCAGTTACGGGCTCAAGGTGGTTTTGCTTTGGAGAAACAAATAAGGTTGCATCCTTTGAGGATCCGAAATAGTAACTAAAGAGGATGGTAGTGCTGAGCTGGGAACAATGGACTGGCATAGGTACCTTGCATGGCCTGACAGAAATCAAAGCCACTGTCTAAAACTGAAGGGGCTTTTGATATAAGAGAATGGTTGCAAGCAGGGAGGTAAAAAGTTTTTGCTCCCTTCTGGTGAGAATGTACGATTTGTGGTTTACGTGAGCCAAATACTGAGCTGGTAACCTGTAGGAAAGCTCTGGTAGAGGCCTTGTGAAACTTCCTACTACTTGTAATTTCTTTTCTTGGGAGTGAAATATCTATTGTAGGAGTTGTTGTTGTGGAGGAATAGGAGACAACAGCAGTCCAAAATAGCAACAATTAAGTGGGGGCAGGTGGGAAACCACAGTAGGGCTTACAGGGCCCTACCACCGCTACAGAAGAGGGTTAACCTCAAAGCCATACTAGTAAATTAAATCCTGGAAAAAATGGCACAGGACAGGGGAAATGAGGCACCTTGTGGTAGCGGGTACGTTCGAGCGGGGCTGGGCTCTGCCTCCATGGGTCTGGGCAGAGCCCAGAGGCCTGACGGCAGCCCAGCAAAAGCCTGGCACAGGGGGCCGGCAGACCAGGAGCCAACAGCTCCGGGGTGGCACGGCCAGCTCCTCACAGCTCTTCCTGTCTCTCCAGAGCCTGTGAGTTGCCCCCTCCCCTTGTATTGGGTGTAAACGGCAAAGTTTTGGGTGTGGGGGGGTGCATGCAGGGGGAGCGCCTCTGTGGGAGAAGGCGGGGGCTGCCCCCCCCCGGCAACAGCGAGTTCCCGCCGTTTCCCCAACTGACATGGGGCAGGACACAGATGAGCCAATCAGGGAAGCCTGTGGTGCCTCTGAACCAATCGGAGGTGCTGTGGAGGGCGATTTGGGCAGGGGGGGCTGAGGCGGCGGGGCAGCTGAGGTGGAGGGGCACAGGAGGAGGCGCCTGCGGCCATGGAGGACCCAGGCTGGAGTGGAGAATACGAGCAAGAAGGATGGAGCAGGGAAGAGCATGAAGGAAGGAACAAGTCATACTTTACTTTGGCCGCATCGCATTGCGCCAAAAGCCTAGATCTAAACACTGAGAAGATCCAACGCTGTAAACATACTGCCGGCGGGTTGGCTCTCACTCACCTCTGCTAACGGCACCGCATCCCTCCCCACTTTCCACCATCAACTAAAGACAAATGGCAAAATAAACAAAGCAGCTGTCAAACTTACAGTCTGTTTAGGGGCTTGGAGGGCTTTGCTGTGCATTACCTAAGCGTTAATCAAGAAGACACATTCCACCTCTGTATCTCTAGTACTAAAGCTGAAAGACAATCCAAGCCAAAAGAAATATAATCTAAAGCAATAGTATTTAAGTTTAAATACATTAAAATGTTAGTATCCTAAACATGCTTGCTGATGACATGAGAGCCAGGCTTACAGCCCAAAGCCGAATGCTTTTTCTTGCCTCGTCAGCACAAGATGAGGTACTTCACTACCAAGCCCTGCACACACTATTCAAAAATACAGGCAGCCTGATAAAATGCAGATAAAAACCTCATACTTGCCCTTCTCCTCATCGCTGACTTGATTTTCTGTAACAACAGTTACTAATCTGTAGCTACAAATACTACTCAAAAAAGATAAATAAGTTGTGAAATCCAGCAGTTCTGACCTGACAAATCCTTTGAAAGTCAGTTAATTTGTTCAACTCACATGTGCTTTTATCACTCTGACCAGATACAAGTGGATTTTCGTTGTTAGTGTTTGAAAGCTGTTGCTGACAGGTATTTATGGCTGCCATCATCCACTTTTACCATTCAGACTGCAAAAATTGACCCTAGCCTGTCAACCATTAAGCAGCAATAATTATGTCTGGAGTTGTGAAAGTGAAGTGTGACAGACATTTCATACCTAGTGCTTTAACAGGTCTTATAACCTCCTGAATTACTTTTATTCTCTACTTTCCATGCAGCAGTCAAAAAGATGAGTGCATTTAGGAAGATGAGTAAAGTTTGTACATGACAAAAGTGACATTTTATTACACCGTTGTTATGAAAGAGTATTATCATGCATCAGGTGGATTTTAAGTTGCCGATCCACAAAAAAAAAAAAAAAAAAATCTTGTTTTTTCATCTGTGAATACACTAGTAACCAGCATTTTTTAATTAGGTATGTTGGCATTGTAAAACAAAGTCTTTCTACCACAACTAAGCAAGAATTAACAGACTTTGTATGTAGGTAGAAGATTATACGCTAATGGGAAGATTTTTGTGAATTGCAGGAATCTACTAACCACCTGATTTTGATCACAAGACCAATATAATACATCGCACAAGTTTTCTGCAATATAAAGCATGCATCTCAAGCACCAGTTTACAATGCCTTTTAGAACTGGCATATTTATTAAATTGTAAAATCTCTTTGGGTCTGCTTGTAACTTGTCAATGCTTGTTCATGTTCTAGTGGTAACACTCCTGTGGTACATATTTCTCATTTATTTTGTTTCTGGGCGCTAGAAAGGAGGAGGGAGACAGTGCCTCAGACTTTCATTTGTTCTGTTAGCTTGGGCCTGACAGTGAAGCACTCCTTCAGGTAAAATTCCTCGCAGATACCTCCCAAGAACTGCAGCAAGATCCCCTCCTGTGGCAGCTCTATAGGCCAGGCAACTATTAACAGCTGTGATATATACGATTAAATTCCCTTTCCCAAGTTAAATGGTTAAAAACTCATCACTATAGAAGAAAAGAATGCAAATGTTAACAACGTGCTGCAAATTATTATGCAAAACCTAGACACATTTTCAGCTTGTTCGGTTTTAAATTACCTCAGACTAATACAGTTTATTTAGAAAGTCTGACTCATAATAGTAGCTTCGCTTGACATTTAAAATTCACTTCATTTTTAATGAATGAAATTATTTTCATAACCTGACAGGTCTTATAAAGTTCTGTGTTGACCTAGTCATATATGTGCATCCTGTTTACATTTCAAAATTAAATGGCACAGAATGACAGGAATATTATATGCACGTAGAGTCAAATTTGGGTTGCCTGTTTATGTGGATGGCACCTTGACGTATAACTGAAAGTCTTCTTAGAGGCTAGTTCTGCTAGCAGAAAAAATTCACAGTGCTTCAGCAACAAGAAACTAATGTCTGAAAAACACCTTGCCAAAAATATAGACATGATGTCCATAATTTAGTACTGAGGAACAGCAAAAGGAGAAGACAAGATTTTTCTACAGGAAAATCCTTCAAACTGGAATGTCCTACATTTTAGTAGATAATCTGCCCCTCTAAATTAGGGAGGCATCATCCTCAGAGAGTCATATATACTTGCCAGGAAAAAAAAAAAAGTCATATTACTGAATGAGTCTAGCCACCCATACCAGATACTTTCCTCTGAACTATGCATAAAGCAGGAAAATTGCACTACACATATCTTTTCATTTACTCGTACATTTTCTCAGCTATTCAGAAGACCACTCACTGAAAATTCTCCTTGCCCAGGAGAAAAGGTCAAAGTCTAGGTCCTACTTAAATGTCACTTAACTGTCAGGAGAGGTTCCAGAACAACTTTGAATATTCTGTGGAAGAAAGCTAAGGACAAAAACAGACGTTTGGGAACTAACATTTGATATTTTTAATAGCAAAAAAGAAGAAATATCTTCACAAAATCTTCCTGTCAATGATTTTAAGGTTTAATCAGACATGGAGAAAACAAAAATAGACTAGAACTTTTGAAAGGTTGCACTACCTTTATAAACAGCATTATGATGAGAGGTATCGGTAGGCAAAGAGAAGTAACACCAAGATTAAGGCAAGGAGCAAAAGCTAAGAACAAAGCCAGTAAGATAAGGCTGAATTAATTAATCAAACCTTTCTTAGAAAAGTCAAGCTGGGAGAAGTTCGACATGTTGAAGACTAATGGCAGCAATCAACAGGCACATGACAGAGTACTTCAAGCTGAAGTCAACCTGTTATATATAGGTATTTATTCTTTATTCTCTCATCTTCTTTAAGACTCCATAGTTATTCCCAGTACGGAGTGATACCCTCTAGAATACCATGTTATTTGGTTTAATAAACCTGATTTTTTTAAAACCTAGCATAGGATACCAAAGTCAAGGTCAGCTTCCTAAGGCAGGAGTTACCTTTTCATTCAGAGCTTAACACAGTAGATACCTGGTTCATTACTAGCAGTGCTAGGTGATATGGCAATACCAAGAATACTAAAAAGACCTTTTTTTTTCCTTGCAATCCATGAGGGAGCATATACTTTAGGAAGAGAAGAATGTATGAAACACTATTTAAAGCTCTAGAGTCCTTCTCAGTCTGTGCTGCCAAAGCTGCTCCATTTTGTGCAAAACACTTCAGTACTCATTAAAGCAAAGCCTGGGACCTACATCTCTCAGATGAACGTGATCTCTACCAGGCTACAGCATCGCTCTCATCATCATTCTCTTTGGACCACAAAAATAAGTATGATGAAGAATGGGAATCCAGGTGATTTATTTCTAGAACATTTTTATATGAAATTGCTATGAGACTTTTCTTTCTGCAAAGGTAATGTGGTCTGGCTAACCAAAGAAAAAAATTTCTATTTTGGGTAAATTCAGTATCAGTATATATAGATATGTTAGCTAAACTTCTGCTTTTATTGAGTTCATTACTTTCGCAAAGAAAGTTAGAGCAGTAGATCACAAAAATGCCTCACCAATTTTATTTTATAAGGTAACTACAAGCATTACCTTCTTGAAATACTTGTCTTTTTAATTTCAAGACATGTTTTTCATTTAGTTGGAAGACAGTAATGTTATGGTAAACTGCTGTTCAGGGAAACAGAGTATGCTGATATATGAAGAAGTAACTGCTTTAAATTTGTGCTCTTTAGCTTCTATTTTCATTTAACAGAAAAATTATAAAAATCCTTTTTCTACACTGAAAACTGATTCACAGACCCGGCATATACCCGGAAAACCTCCTCCCCCAGTAAAAACACTCATCAGCACACTGCACGGAGCTCCAGTTTCTCTGTAATATAATTCTGTCCTTACGGCCTCATCTCCCTTCTTTAAAGAATATTTTTCAGCAAATTATCGACATCGGGGGTGTTCTGTGAGAAGCAGAATGGAAGCACCTGGGTCATATGTGTGCATTTTTTAACATTGTTTTCCATAAAACAGTACAAGGCAGACACAGAGACTAGTAAAATGCAAGAGAAAAAAAAATCTGAATGATTTCCAAGGGATTCCTCAGAGAGAGGAGATTTTTCTCTTCAGAGAACACACTAACACTCATATCTGGCATTCAGAATTCTAATATTATTCAGGAACACGCATCTGACCTAACAATAGTCTTAGTTGGTCATTGTATGCTGAAAGAAAAGGTAAATAACTATGATGGTTTTCAAGTATACTACTAACCATACTCAAACAATACCTAGTCCAAACAATAAATAAATTTTTTTTTAAAAAAAGCTTTTTCCAAGCCTTCAATGAAATAATTCAGGCATTCTGCCTGGCCCACATCACTACCCAGGATGCCAGTATCAAATCTTTCTGTAAGTTTTGCCTCAGGAGATTTATGGATAAATCAGCTGCCAGTAAATTCCTATCCAGTCAAGAAGGTGGTACATACGTGTAAATCATTCTCTTCTCACTGAAGGAGAGGCTCAGCTGCTTTATGGCACTTTTGTCTCGCCCAGTCCTCATTTTGGGGCAGATGACAACGATTTAGCAAGCCAAAGGAATGATAAGGAGGTCCAGGGCCCATCAACAGTTGATGGTCTGGCGTTTTCGCCTACATACCATTGCAGATTAGCTGGTGTGCTCTACAAAATGTGAGTGGTGATGAATGTGAAATGAGAAAACAACCTCTGAGAGCAAACTGGTTCAGCAAATGCTCATCAAAGCCAGTACCAGGGACACAACAGCATCCAGAGTACCCCTCTGCCTTTGACCCATTCTAGCTTATTTTCTCCACCTATTTCCCACAACTTCTGCCTTTCACAATCACTTTCACCAAAAGCTGGGAATTTGCAAGAGTCCACAGCTGTCTTTGGAAGAGACATCCACACAGAGCTTTTCCCTGGGTTGAAAACCGTCTTTAAATACTTTTACTTTTCTAAGGAACAGTTCTGTTCTAAAAGGATGGATTATGTGTATGAAAATGGATTACTTTTTGACAGACCGCCTTGATACCAAGTTCCAAGAACAATAATGTGAGAAGTTCCTACAAATAGTGCAGGTCTATCTTGGAGGAAATGACAAATCTTGATTTCTCTTTCCTGACTGCGTGGGGACAGGAGGAGAATATTTGTAAAACACCTGTACACTTGCGAGAAAGCTACACAGGTACACACATTCACCCGCTTTATTGCGGACAGGAATGTAGCTAAATTCACAACAAAACCTCCTGGTGAGCCAGATATTCTCATCAGAGGCTGGCAGACCTGGCGATAAGCAATGTCTGCCCCAGGAAAAGGCTGAACCAACTGGTTCCTCTTGGCGGGCACAGTAGCAAGCATATTTGTGTTAAAGTAACTAAATATCTTTTACTAGTCCTAATGTTCTTTATCTTTGCTCTAACGATTCTCACCACTTTCATCTCCTTTGATATTATAAGACTCCTCAGAATTTTTACCGTGACATTCCTATATATTGTACTTCTCATACGCAGGTTTTTCTATTTTAGCCTATCATTTCACAGAAGCTACCTTGGAATTTTAATGTCAACCAGTAGTTTTGCTTTTGATACAATATATACCTACACTTGAGTCCTGAAGTCAATTTTGCTCTGCAAAATGTGAGTGGTGATGAATGCGAAAGAGGAGAAAGTGGTAAAAATAATTTCGTTTAAACAGACCAACTCATGAATTCTACTAACAGTTAATGGATGGGGAAAAGTGAAACTGAAATACTGAAATAAAGACAAAACCAAAAGGATAATAAGAACAAGAAGAAATTAAGATGAGTTACTCTAATAGAAAAGGAAAAAAGAACCCTAACCTTACTATAAAGAATATGAATTATTTGAAAAGTATGCCTGGTTTCAGAAGATGTGTATAAATCAAGTGGATGCCCAGGGTCTAAATGATCTGCATCTATATGCACTATACAGGAAAACACCGAATAAGGGAACTGTGAAAAGGTAATGTCTACATTAAGGGCTGTGTAGACTACTACAGGATGAAGAATTTGCTGCAGACTAATCAGTGTGGATTTCACTGCTGGAGTAAAAATGAGCAAGATAAAAAGAAAGACAATGTTGTAGGCTGTGCTAATCATAGAAATGTAAAGGTTATGAATAACTAATACAGGGGAAAATGAGAAATGGAATACAGAAGATAGACCTTAATGGTGAAGTGAAAAACGTGTCTCAAAATGAAAGAGTGAATCTCTGTAACTGAAAAAAAGTAGTAATGTAGCTACACTGAGCATCTACATTATTTACAGCAACTTAGACTCCCTGACTGATTTTGTCTTGCACTTGAGGCTCTGGTGCAGAAGTGCATGAGCCAAACTTCTCCTCCAGGTTCTGAACAACACACAGTACACACATGCTGCATCCTGAACATCACCTCCTACCACAACATCCAAGAGAACAGTTAGGCCATTCTCATTCTTCAAGGAACAACGTTATAATGGGGGTGAAACAGTGCAACAGCAATAGAAAAGGTTAAAAAACATCAATGAAAGGAATTAAATGATGCATTTAACTGCGATAGCGGAGGACTAGATTCAACAGAAGTTTCTAGTCCTTTGTTCTTATACTGGCAGACCGCTGAGAACACAGGCAAGCAGGTTACAGAAACCAGAAATTTCATTTCAGGAATCACTGAGCCATTCCGAAGTGATTCAGTTTGCAATGTGGAAGCCCCCTTCACTGTGTGAGGTTATGATCTCAAATTTTCCTTTTTACGCCACGAAGGGGCAGCGTAAGATTCATGGCTAGCAAGACGCATCTCCTTTCAAACATCCCACCATAATCACACCCAGAAACACTGGCAGCAAAATCACAGGAAATCACCCAGTTGAATCACTCTTTCATATGGAAGGGAAATGGAGGCCAGCTGCCCACAACTTGAATCTTATTAATGCATGCAGCATCATATCAGACATCCAAATTCTGCAATCAAAATCAATATTGTTGTGCTGGGGTTTTTTTAGTGTCTACATCCAACAAGCTAACATTTCTTTTTCCACGTCTATGCTATTCTTCATTTGTTTATTCAAGTATAGCGCCTGTAGAAATTTTCATTCCACTCTTACTTGTGGAAGATTGGTATCCCAGGTAGTCTGTTTTATGAAGTGATTTCTGTTACAAAAATGTGCAACAACTTTTAGCCTTCAGCCTTTTGTATTGGAAATTATGTCATGCTGTACTTTAATGATGTTAGAAGACTTTTGTATTCAATCCATACGATTATTTAAGTACTGCTCTCTTCTTCCCATATACTCAAGCTACAATTGCTTTCTGGTACTTTCTCAATATCCCAGTACTTTATTTTCAGCATTTTTCATGGAATTCATTTTTAGGAATCTATCTAGTACTGAACGTGCCAAATAAGCATGGAGGCAAATAACCATTGTAGCAAAACTCCAGATTCTTCTATCATTATGTTTTCCTCATGTTAAAACTACATAACAATTTCTACGCTTATTTAAAATGCAATTTGTGTAACGTCCTCTTTTTTTAATCATTTTGTAGCACATTTGGTCTGCTCTACAGCAATTTATTGAATAAATTTGACAGATCAATTTTATTTTCATGACCACTGGTATTTTCCTCAATAACTACTGTACGTGGTGTATATTCTCAGTTCAGTTGCATGAATAGTTTGAACTCTGTGCAAATTTCTGTTCATTTTCCCTTCCAGGTTTATTACAAGTTTGATACACCTGCCCACTAAACTCAGTTAAACTTACTTTGAAGTATTTCTTGTTTCATGCAGACATCTCTGCCACTCAAACTACCACCAAATCTCCTGCAGTAACGCATATTCATCTAACTGCTGCTTTCTCTCAGCTATAAGATTGTCTCATTCTTTTCCTAGACTACAGCTAATTTCAAACTAAAAAGGCCTTTTCCTGATAATTCCATTTCCAACTGCATTAAGGAAGGAATCTTCAGCGAGAAAATGACAGTGAGAAAGAAACTCGAATATAGATCAGTATAATGTGACCATGAGAACCGAAGAGAAGCAATAGTGTAAGAAAAATTGTCAAAACTGCGTAATTCTAAAGATCTCTGAGTAGAAAGGACTTAGCGTAGGTTTTATACAGAAAGAGGGAGGGAGCTGAGGCAACAGAAAATTATCTGTGGTGTGGCAAGCAAAATCATGCATGGTAGAGAGAAATCTGATTGTCAGGAAATAAAAAAAAAAATAATAATCCAGTATACATTGTAAAGAAGAACAGAGGAACTATAAGTGCCATTCAATGCTTTCAAAGCATGGTAATACTGCACTACAGATTCATTTCATATCAATAACAAAGTCTGAGTTGCCAAAGAAACACGCATATGTTATATAAAGAGTATTCCACAGCAGGCCGCTTCCTGAATACACTAGGAATTTGCCATGAATCTACAGCATAAAAAATGACAGCAAACATATATTAATGAAACAGTATCTCTAGGACTATCCCAAGATTAGACACGAGTAAATCTGCAAATTCATCCCAGAAACTGTTTATGAAGCAGTAATAGCTCCTCTATACAGTCTTTACACTTCAAAACTAGCAGAAAAAGAACTAAACCTCATATTTGCAAAGAAGCTTTTCCAAGGTCTTAATAAGACATTAGCTCTAGTAAAGGACTTAAAAACATGAATGAGCATTACATTCTGCTTCCTTTCCCTTGCTAAAGGACATGAATATGTAATACGGAAATTGGATGATACTTAACACCAGCAACATTAATTGTTGCGCCAGACTATCTGGCATCTTAAAGTTTCAGAATAATTTACAAACATTAATTGAGCCATGCAACACCCTTCTGAAGTAAGTGCTGTTGGTGTTTACTTCTGTGGTACCAAAGACTCACGGAAGGCAGCTCGCATTTCCAAAACTCAGCAGTCAGCCAGCATAATTAGTAAAAGATTTCGTAATTCTCTAAGTAGGAAGCATTAAGCTTCCCTTTTTGCTAACGTAATATTCATCTTGAAATACTAGATAGAATAAAACTATTCAGTAAGTTAAGCCCATATAGCTACAAGCGAGAGATTTAGATCCAAAATACCGAGTGAGCAAAGCATTTATAAGGATTCAGGAGAAACCTCTTTAGACTGCAGTAAGTTCAAGACTATACACCAAAACAAATTTAAATAAATGTAAAATAATTACGAGGAGTTAATGAGATTCTCACATGTGTAAAAAGACAAATCAGATGGAGTATCAGGACAACTAAGCGACTCTATAAAGATGCTGAGAATATAGTCCGACAAGCAGCTTAAGCCAGCCATTGCCCTCATTTCTCCTTTTTTTTTGGAGAGAAAAAAATTCCTTTTTTCTTTTGAAAGAAAAAAAATTTTTTATTTGTTGAGAAAAACTCAGAAGCACAATCAAGCCCGTTTGGGCAGCTTTAGCAGCACAAAGCGCTCTGAATTGGCCACATCTTCATCCTTGGGCAAACACCCTCGAGGGTACCCATGCCACTTTGAGGTGGCTGCTAGCAACATGCCAGCCCAGAGTGGGACACGTAAGCTATGCAAGTGTATGAGCAGGTACAGTTACTCTGCTCCGATCGACCTGCCTACATTAACTCTGAAGTCAATTAAGAGGAAATGCTGATGACTGGTGTTCATCTTGCTTCTCGCCTTGCTATGGGATTTGGGTTCTTTATGTGGGGATCAAATCTCTGAACCCCTCAAAAAGAATCAAGCAGAACTCATCTACACACAGGTAGTAACAGTAAGAAAGTAAGAAACCCTCTTATAACGGACGTCACTTCAATCATTGGGCATCCTAAAATCTCTTTTTTCTCTTAGCAAGTACCCTAAGGCTAGAGAATCACAGGATGAAAGAAAAACTGACAGAAACTTTTCAGGCAGAAACAGTTGCTTATGACCTTAACTGTGCAAGATCTGTACAAGGCCCCTGAAGTTGAAAAAGCAGCAATCTACATCCTGAAACATCAAACCATCACCTAAAAATTGGATCCTAAATATTGCTTAAGTGAACTCCAGGGCCTCGCTAGTGTTGAGAAGTATCAGAGAGCTGGAACTACAAATGTGTTTCCATTTGTTAGCACGACCATAAACATGATCCACTGTGTCATACTGCAGAACACGATGATCAGCAAAACTAGATCATTTTGGATATTTTGTGGAATTAATACAAAATGATACTGCTATCCACTCACACCACTCTGCCGTAAATACAGCTTAGCTTAGGAACAGAACTTCTGAAACAGATGATCTGAGACTGCGAATCACACGGGTAAATTGTGTCTGAGTTATTGCTGTATTATTTCAAATAGTTAAAGCAGCCACAAGGAAGTGCAGTTACAGGGTCCAGAAATCATCGCCAAAAGGCAGTGATTTAAAAAGCAGAGCTTTCAGATGTGCTTTTGTTATGAACATAATAATGTCCTCTATATGTGACAGACCTCTAAACCAGAGGCCTGGGGAGAGAGAAAAGATAAAGGTCAGGAACAAGAATAAGGAAAATCGCAATTGTGCACAAAATATGTAAGAAAACTGTTATGATAGCTACGTGCACTGTACCTTTAAGAGTTGATTAGAGCCAACAGCTTATTGAGGACGAGAAAAACTAATTTCTCATACAATATGGCCATAGAAACATGTCACAAAGCAGAGCGGCACAAAGCCAAGCTTACTGCTGGGTCATACGCTAAGTGCCTTTACTTCTGCTTGCACCAGCTGTGGCCTGTAGTACTTACCCACAAGGTAAAGGTCCTTGAAAACGTACAGAAAGTAAGTACTTGAAAAGCTGTCTTCAGTCTTTGGGGGATGTTATTCAGAAACCTCCTTTGAGGGGTGCTGCAGCTGATTAGCACCTTCAGAAAGAAACCCAGCAATCCACCAGCTGCTCCCTCAACCTGTTAACCCTTTTGCCTTGCTTCAAATATTGCCATAATTATTTTAGACATATAGTCAGGTGTAGACAGATGCATCACCGGCTCTGATTTAATTTATTTCAGTACCTCATGCATGTGTATAATCTGTAATTTAAATCAATAAGCATTTATTAAGCAGGTTGTCTATTGAGTCACAGATGCTCTTGCTGCAGTTCATTACGCTGACTCATGTTCCAGAGTGCCCAGTGAGTGCTGGAAGGATAAGGTACTGCAAAGTAAGTGATAAATGTCTAATGCCTCCAGCTCGTCAGGGAAAAAAAAAAAAAGGCGTTACAGCGCTTGAAACTTAAGTTTAGCAGTATCAGTAAACACTGGGACTGAAACTCCAAGCCGGCACCCTGTCACGTTTGATATTAGTTGAAAAAGAAACCAGAGCAAGAGAAACAGCACTGCAAGACCAAAACCACTTCACAACAACATCTGCAAAACCTCAGAAAATCATGGTGTTGCCCTGAAACTGTAAACGCACCACTACATTGCTAATCACTGACAGGTTTGGCAACATAGAAAGGTCATATACAAACTTCAGACAACTCATAGAATAGTTCATCATATTCACAGATCACATTAAAGGTTAACATTAAACCTAATGACTTCTTTGAGATGATTGCTTTTACAAATACAAAGGAAATGAACATTACACTCAGACTAAATAGGATATTTAAATTTCCTGTAATGAATAAAAGCAGACAGGAGAGCAGTAAAATCAATTAGAAACAAGACGAGCAGATTGTAGATGGAAAAAAAGTAATTATGTTCCAAGTCCATTTTTTTTGTAACTAGCAGCTGACAATCATATTGATTGAAGTGATTGAGAGTAGCAGAAAAACAAATATTTTCCATTGTATACGAATATAGGAGCGTCTGTGAAAGTACCTAGAGAGAGTTCAAAACAAGCTGCATTTAAATAAAATTTGGAAGGAACAAAAATTTCTCAGGGGCAGCAGATATCCTTTGGGGCCACACCACACACAATCAGTTATGTTGCTATTTGACAGAAAGAGGATGGTCTAGATGTTCCAGGCCATACGTTTTTTTTTCAGAAATAGATGGACAAGCTTTGCCTACAACATTGCAGTTAACCTCTAGGAAATAAGGAACTTTCCGGAGTCCCTGGTGCTTCTGTCCAGCTAGTATTCTAGGCAAATACCTTACGGAGCTTAGAAAGATATTCATCTGCAAATTATTTGGGTGACTATTTATGAGTCCCCAAAATCACTAAACCAGAAAACTGGTCAGTTAGGTCAGAAGAGAAAAGAGCATCCACCATACAGAGGTGGATGTCAGGCAGTACAAAAAACCCACCCAATAAAAAACCAAAACCACCACGCAAATCAGAGTAACTTATTTCTACAGAGAAAATACTGAGGTTCTTTTATGCTTAAATCTAAAATGCTACATTTCAACAACACAATGTTTGTGACAAACACAAATCATTGCTAATTCAGATAGTGTGACATAATTATAAATAAAGGTATTAGCTGGTCCTCAAGGATACTCCATTAGTCCATTCTCTTTGCATATTTAAATTGTATTCAACAATCCAGCTAAGTTATTGTACCCAAGTGCATCATGAAGTACAAGTTTGTGCAGTGTCATTAATGTATAACGAACACGAGAAATGATTCTTTGCACAGATCCTAAACAAACAAGAGAAATAAAACACCTTCCTGTCACTATACAAATGTTTCTTAACTGTTCAACAGCTGCAGCGCTTTAGTGGGAGATGCTATGAATTTGAAATCTAACATTTTTCTAGTCCCTGGTCGCAGAAGTGCCTTCAGGTGAGGCAATGAGGGGGGGGACAGTCTCTATCCCAAAGACTGCTAGTTCACCTACGCAGAGAAGCTACATTGCATACTAACCTGTGGGAAATACACAGTGTACTAGGTATTTTGTGAGAATTCCCCTCTGCAAACAATCCTAGTTTAATCTAAGCAAGATTACGTACTCTTTTCTTGTCAAAGGTGGGAAGAGCGCATCCACACCACGTAGCAGCATACGGCACAGCCCGCAGTTGCCTCTGACAAAGCTGGTACGTCCGTATGACGTTCACCAGATCAATCTAAAAGGAGTATTAGCTACATCAACCTCATTGCAACGCAGCTGTGACGTAACTGTACTGCTTCCTTTTCTGAAGCTAGCGCGGGCACTTCTGCACTACGTGTGGTGGACACATGCTCTAAAATTGTCTGTGCAAGGAGTTAGTATAAAGAGAGCACTTAGAACAAATTACATAGATGAATATAGAGCTTACTCTATTTGGAGCAATTCCCCTCTGTAGGCAAGTCCTGTTATTCCACAGGGTATCCTTAAATTCTGACTTAGATTAAACAGCCATGAAATTGAGTGCAGGAATCTGAAAAGCTTATATCACCAACAGAGAGTAATGTAGTATGGACAAAGAACGGAGAGATTTTAGCATTTCTGAAGCTTTGGAGGAGTTGGGGGGCTGATCCCTCTCCTTCCCGCCTCAAATGAAACCAGTAACACACAGTAACAGGCTAGCAGCTTTTAACTGTAGGTTCCTTTGCTATCTAAGACTACTTTGTGTAGCTTAAGGAGTCATAATCCCAAGTGAAGAGAGTGAGTTAAAGACTTTTTGAGAATTCCACATTTTCTTCAACTTTATTGTTGGAGCACAACTCTAAGTCAGGGGACAGAGGTTAGAAGCTGTCCACCTGGTGGGAAGAACATAAATTGTAATTTACAGAGTACTTCATGCAGCACATAAGGACACAGTAACGAGAATGAATTCTCACAGCAACGTAGCCAAGAGAAATCTGTTAAACTTGGAAAATATGCAACTGATTGAAGCAAAGTAAGCAAGAGTATCAACGAAGATCTTTAAAAGCTAAGTGGGAACGTGAGAAGAAACCAAGACCAAGTTCAAGGATTTGCATTTCATTCAAGAAACTCTGCTCATTCATTCTTTTTTATCTGAAAAATAAGACAACTGAAATGTCTCATAACATTTATCAATAAGATAGATCAAGAAGATATGCGACTTGTACATCTCTTCAGCGTTAACTCCCTTCTCCAGTCAGACTGGTTGCAGTTTATTCACATGCTCTGGAAAGGAAAACTGGCAAGTTCCCTCAGCCGCACCATGAATATACTTTATAAGAGATTTATGCGGTCTTCGCAAGGGCAGTCATAGCATGGGCCCACGTGTTGAAAGATGCTCAGAATATGGAATTCTTGCACTTTTGTGTTAAATGTAAAACTCCAGTGGAATTCACTGACACCAAGCAACCCTTGTTTCTGAAGGGCACTGATTTTTCCAAGGCCTCCAATTCTACGGTTCTGGTCCAGAAGAGAACCAAAGCCACCTCAGCACAGCTCTCATGAACAGTGGTTAACCCATGGGGTTAACCCACAACACAGATCTCAAAGTTTCAGTTTCTGAAACAGATTCTGAAGAGCGGCATCCTTGAGAGTGTTTGGGAATTCCCATCTCCTATTTTTTCCCCATTCTAATAGAGATGATGATTTTAGTTTCAATAGCTCACTTAAAACTGGCAGTAGTAATACCTATCCACCTATTCTTTACTTAAATTCAAGAAAAAAAAGGACTGAGTACAAATAACAATTTCTCACCAGCACTCCTTCTCATTTGCTTCAGGTTGAAAACACACAAAAAGCATACACAATTTCCAGCAAAGATCCAGCCTATCCTCAGCGCTACACGGCATTTTCCATTTAAGCCAGAATACACTTACGTGGAAGAGAGAAAAGCACACAGCAACAGAGACTAGTAGAGAAGGAGGGAGTGGAGAATAAGACAGGGAAAGGAGTGTCAAGCATGCTGTATTATTCTTGTAGACTTTCAGCACAAGAGGTTACTTGGGCTTTGTCAATATTAGTGCATAGAGAGAACCAAGGTTCACAGCTACACCAGCATGGTATAACTGACCAAGAAAAGTTATTAATAAAATGTGCCTCAAAGGTAGTTGTTTCATTCCCAGAATTCAAGTTTCTCCATCTAATTAAAACTCCTTTCATGCAGCAATAAGCTGGGGCTGAGCATTCCAAGCCCAGTGCACCCACAGCTCCCATAAAGTGCTTACTACGATCGATGCAACCTCGGAACCAATAGTGGGAGCTTTCTGTGTCAGGAGCTAGTGGAAAGAGTCTTGAGGTTATGAGCACAAAATGCCCCTAATTTAATTCACGCCATATTCAGGAAAACAGATTCTATAAATAAAGTGACATCAATGAAATACATCCAATTTCTTCTTATAATTGAAACAAGCTTGAATGTTGTGCTGCTCAGGTCAACAAATGATAATAGCAATACTGCCTATAACACTTTCTATTTCACATTACAACCTCTTAGAAGCACATCGCATCATGGCGAATGCCATCAACACAGGAACCTTGAGATCACAACCAAAGAGGTCTGAGCCCACAGAGAAAGGATTGCAAGTTTGTTCTATTCGGCTTAAGCATGGTTCACAATTAAAGTAGAATGTCGTATCTGTCCGCACAAATTCAATAGCACATCTGTAAAATTAACGGCACAAATAGCAGCCAAGGGATCTTGAAGACAAAAAAAGCGTAATCCAGAAGATGACACTGCATTACATCTCATAGAAGTTACATTAACCTTCAATACCAAATACTTAATTTGTTCTTTTCTGATAAAATAAATACATAATAGTAAGCACAGGCGTACACTAGTAGAAGATAAATACATCAAAGTGGAATCTGAACTGAGCAAGGACTTAATGTTGAACTCCCGAGGTTCTAATCAAGAAAAAGGTCTTCCTAGAGCAGAGTTTCCTTTCCCATGGCACAATATTTAGATGGGATTGGAGTTGTTCAGGTGACCTTGGTTACCACAAGGCTACGCAGACCTGTCACTTGAAGGAAAATGTTATTACCTTTGGGGACTGGAGTAATTACAATCAATTTGCTGTGTTGATTGGCTAGTGACCTCCTCTTCAACTTCTTAATTTGCAATACAGAGAAAGCTCCCAATGAAGTGAGTGAAGACCCATAAAGCGATCTGACATTCTAAGAAATACAGCCACATCACTGCTGAAAACTTCATTTAATATCCATTTGAATTTTTAGAAGCCCTGCTAATTCCCTCTTTGGCTTTCAACTATTGTGACCCTTTAGGAGACCAAGATTGAGCATCACCTAAAAGGGTGAATAATGTCATTAACAGTAGCCATTTCGAGCTACTCACATGAGGACCAAGAACCAATTTCAAAGTTAAACTGTTCTGGTTGGAGTCTCACTTAGACCGTTCTGTACTGCTGTCATTTCATTGATTTCTGTGGAGTGACTGCTGTTTGACAGTTAGCTTCGTAAGTTAGTAAGAAAAAGTACCTTTTCCTCCATAATCTATTTTAAAAACAGAGCTGCAAATCCTTAAAAAATAAACTCTTGGAAGCTGCAAATGCTTATGCTCAATTTATTACTTAACCATATCTGGCAAAATGAACTTCCTCTCTAATGACTGCTGTGTTCCAGACTCTTGTTTGAACCCCTTTCAGAAGGAAATCCGCATTTCAGCTGACAATTTCCAAGTCAGGTCTCATTCAACTGCAAATTACCCTAGCTGAATTACATAAACCACCAAAAACACACTTTAAAGCAAACTCCAGTCCTTAACTCTGCCAATGCTGCTGAGTTTGACTGTAATTACCGCTACATCAGCACTTCATTTACAATCCCCTAATGTCTATTGCTATCAACAAATTATGGATTACCGACCCAGTTGGTTGCTGTCAAATATATATTGTCTGCCTAGTGTTCAGACTAACAGCCTGCAAATAACTGACTGGAATTATGTCATGTCAATACAACACCTATAGGAATAAGAGGAAAATGAGCATAAATGGGAAAACCTAAAGGGAAAGGATAACTAAAGTGACTGGATTTAGTATTTAAAGAATTTCCTTGTTTGTTTTTTCTCTCCAGTTTTGGAGTTACAGAAATCCATAAAAAGTTGCATGTGCAGACATAATTTTGGAAATCATTAAAACTATGCAAATTGTACACTTGTATTCTCTTGGACTCACAAGCAGAATGATTAAAAAGAAGATTCTACGAGAAATCATACAGAAGTAGGGTTTTATGCATAGAAGCATATGATCTATATGCCCACTGATGTGATGTGCAAATGCTACCCGTATCCTTTGGGGATATTTATGGTGATCCCATTGAAACGGCTTGACCACATGTTCTCATCTCCATACAGACTTTAACCTTTCTATTTTATATAATGTTCCTGGTCTACGTGAGGAATTGTAAAATTGCAGGTAAATATCCAACTGAAGGAAGAAAGCATATAGATCAATTAACAGAACAGTGTCTCCAGAATCATAAAATAAACTTTAGCTCAGGATGTACTTAAGCTACTAAAACCACAAATTGGATGAACGTGCCAGGGGAAGTATCACTGTTGCTGCTTGCTTTCCCTAAGCATTTGCTACAAACACAGGATGCCAGACTAGATGAACATCTGATCTGACCCACGGCCACCATTCTTAGTGTCACCGATTACAAATGACCAGCAAAGACATACTGAGAATTAACCAACGTGCCTAGGACATAGGCACAAATCCTCAGCGTATCTGAACTGCTGTAATTTTCTTGCTGTCAAAACTGCTGTGTTGATTTATATCCTGCCCTACAGATCTGTTTGACCAAGTCTATTTTACCATGCTCTTATGACAGCATTTAATAAATAATCAACAGGTGGAGTACCGACCTATTAAAATCAATGGAAGCGTAACCTTTAATTTTAGGGAGAAAAATGTTTGCAATGCATAATGAAGTCTGAAAATAAATTTCTAATTAAAAAACCTACTTTTCTAGTGTCTTCTCATATTTATAAACCTGTCTTCAGAGCCCATTTAGGAAGTTTTTAGCAACACAGTATTAATTTTTTTCCACTATTACTTCTTGCTTCTGCATTAATGCTCCCAGTTCTGGTAACAAAATTTTCCCTGAAATCATATTTCTTTATTTCCAGACAATTTTCTTGCTTTTAAAAGCTTCCCAAAGACATTCTCTATGGAAATTTTGAGAAGTCAATTTTCAAGAGAATATTTATAGGTCTCTTAACTAAGCAAGGAGCATACTAGGACAAAGAATGCTCACAGATTTTTTTACAAGTCTTTTGTAAAGTGATTTTCAGAACATACAATGGCATAGAATAATAGAGAGCATGTTAGAGGAAATGTCTTTTTTGTTTCTGTTTGTAAGGCACAAAGCACAATAGGATCCTAGATAACAGATAAAAGCTTCTAGGACATGACAGAATGTGTATAAAGAACAGTATGATGCAGTTTATATTTAAGTATGTATTTTTTCATTAGATCTTTTTAAAATGTCTTTCCAATTTCTTAATTTGAAGCTGTTTCTCTGTTGTTTCCTTGTTTGCACCTGGAGGAGTAACTGCTGAAGACAGGTGTGGAAAATACCAGTTTACTCCTTGAGAAGAATGATTTGTCAAGATCTAATAACAGCAAGTAGCATATGAGAGCTGTGCAAACAAGGCCATCTCTTGACAGAGTTGACAGAAGCAATATGTGGGCTGCTAGAGAGATAAGAGATTGCGGCTGTTCTAAATGCTGGCGTGATGTTGTAAGCTGGTCGTCTACCACGTGGATCAGCTTCATCAGGTTTACGGGTCTACAATTTAGGATTTAATAAATTTGGCTAAGAACGATCAAAAGCTCCTTATCTATAACCCGACAGGAAAAATAACTGCCCAAATAACTCGCATGTAGAATTCCTTAAGCCAATGATGTGTTGCCACTTTCCCAACCACAAGGGCACAAAAGATGAAAAGATGGTTCGTTTCTAAGGTATACAGCGACTTTTGAAAGCTACTGCATCCCAGCTTGGCAGCTATTTAAAGAATTTCACAATTACTGTCGCACTTTCTGTAACACAGAGAAGATATGACAAGAGAGATGTTTCTCTTATTACTACCCACATCCTATGAAAGTAAACCATACAGAAAGTCAGACTTGACCTTCCTGCACTGAAAAAGAATGATATCCTCCTTGGAAATGCTGACATTTTTACAGGGGCTGTGCCCCCTCCAGTAGTGGCTAGTAGGGATACTTGGTAAATTCTTAGCCCAATGAAGGGCAAAATGGTGTCACAAGTGAAATGGCACTGCCCAGCTAGGGAGACTGCGTGCAGATCCTGCTG
>NW_009592894.1:71651-73525 GCF_000690535.1 Cariama cristata
GAAACACCTGTGTGTACTCTGGGCTCTATACTTCATTTTGAAGTGGCAGTTATCAACATATAGGAAACTGAAACACGCAGCTCCTTACTGTAGCTTGACTGATGCACAACACAGTAGCAACTAGCCGGTTTGCAGTTCTAAGTAATTCCAGTTTTATCTTGTAAGGAGGCTCTTGGAAGAGAGGTAATAAAAATAGGGAGGAAAATGAACACAGGAAATAAAGGAAAATAAAGAGTGAGAGAACTGTCCTCATAATGGTAGAGTACTTTGAGAAGTAATTCACCTGAAGGGAAGGAACTAGCTGGTTGTCAGCGAACAATTTGCTCTCATTGATCTCTTGGTTAAATATTGAAGACATTTGCCTGCAGGGTCCAATGAATGAGAATAAATTCCTTAATCACCCCACTTTTTGTGCCTGTGCTTGTAAATCAACATGTGTCACAAAAGGAAAATTGGCAAGGTTTTAAAGAATGCTCTACTGCTGTCAGCTGTGCCTTTGAATTGCCCACGTCATGAACATCCCACAATGGTACCCCTTCTTTTCTGGTCCAATCTTTATTTCTTTTATAAGACACTATTAAATACAGCCAAACACACATATCAAAAGTTGAACGTGTGCTTTGTATGTTTTAACACCTGGCAAGTGTCACAACTATCTCAAATTCAACTGGTTTTCCAACTGTATTCTGTAAAATACTAAGGCTATGGGTTGAGGAATATTCCACGTAGTTATATGGTCCTACAACACGCACATGTTACAGCACACATTACAACAAACAGCTTGATAAACTCCAGTGGTCTGTCTTGCTAGCCTTTTGTGGAAAAAAAAAAAATCTTTCTACATAAGATATAATTAAAAATGGATTGATCTTGTTACATTTTTCACTATGACTAACTCATAAAATTTAGCTGCTGCTTCTCCTCACTGAATTACCTGTGAATCAGTTAAGCACACACGAGCCACAGACTCATGCCAGAAGTCCATTTAGCCCAACATCCTATTCAACAGCGGCCAAAAGAGAACGCTTGAGAAGCAGCAGAACAAGATAAATATATTTGCAAAGCAACCTCAAGGCTTCTAATCATTTTAGTTCATGGACTTAGTAAGACAGATATGGTTAATTTGTATTTAGCAATCTCAAAGGATAATTGGGCTCATTTTAACTCCACGTGGCTCTTTGCCTCTCCCTCTACTGCTTGGCTATAAACTAATCCCCTCCTCAGCCCACTCCTGTTATTTTGAACCCCCCTTCTAGTGGCTTCATGTGATGTCCCTTGTTTTTCACAAAAATAGAGGTTCGTATAACACGGCCCTCATTATTTCCCAGGCAGTCTTGATGAATATGTTACTGGTTATTTTTTAATTATTCATCAACACATTTAAATGAGTTTTTACATTCATGACACCGGTTTAGGATGTTTTTAAGGTCTGCTTCTGCTCTGAAGAAAGCTCACAGTTGCTGTCGTGAGGTTTCTTGTTCCTTGCTCTGCCAGTAACACCAGTTTTCAATGCCTGCCATTTATACACATAATAAAGCAGAGGAGGGGATGTTTCCAAAAGCCAACACTGCAAACAATCTAGAATTTAAAAGCCAAGCTGGATTTCTGCCTTCTCAGCCATCACACTGCCTAGTTTTGCTGGCCAATGTGTACTTTCAATCAAATCTGGGCAATCCGTGCCTGCTTTAAAGAATGCCAAATAAGTAATATTTTTCAAGTCTTACTGACAGCAATGTAAAAATTGTCCAAAATAATTTGAAACTCTAATGGAGTAGAGTTACCTCACAGGCATTCAATCCATTGTGCCTGATTTCCATAGAAGTCATTATGACTGAAAGGAAGTTTCCCCTTGAGAGAACTGAAGGAAAGGTCTT
>NW_009592895.1:0-2667 GCF_000690535.1 Cariama cristata
TGGGGAGTACTGCGGAGAGGTGGTGGTGGACCCCGAGGACGAGAAGGCCATCGAGATGTTCATGAACAAGAACCCGCCGCTGAGGTGAGGAGGCAGCAGAAGGGGTCAGGCCAGGGCAGGGGCTGCTGGTTCCCAGCATGGCCCCAACTTATGCCTCTTCTGCGCTGACCACAGGCGCACGCTGGCGGACATCATCATGGAGAAGATCACGGAGAAGCAGACAGAGGTGGAGACGGCACTGTCAGAGATATCGGGCTGCCCAATGCCTCAGCTCGATCCCCGCGTTCTGGAGGTCTACAGGGGCGTCAGAGAGGTAAGGTTCTGCCCCGGGGCCCAGCGAATGCCGCGCTGAGCCTCACAGCCACTGCCTCTGTGCCTGCTCTCCCTCAGAGAGGCTGTCTCCATCCTCGCTCTGCACAGGCATTAACTGCAGTTTGTGTGATATCAGTCACCAAATGGCCCAGAATGTTTCTCAGTGACAATCTCCTGAGCACCATGCTCGGGATGGTCCTGGGACGGTCCTTTCTTAGGACCTGGGATGCTCCTTTCTTACCAGAGATGCTAAGGGAAGGAACAACTTTCTGATGGTCATGAGACAAGTCCTGCAGCCCTGCTGTCAGTTCCTGTATGTCACAGCCTGGCCTGTGTCCATGTCTTTTAAGGTGCTGTCCAAATACAGGAGTGGGAAACTCCCCAAGGCATTTAAAATCATTCCTGCCTTGTCCAACTGGGAGCAGATCCTCTACATCACAGAGCCAGAGACGTGGACAGCAGCTGCCATGTACCAGGCCACCAGGTAAGATCATCTCTGGGAGCTGCTCACATGGGATTTTTTGCTTTTTTTTCCCATAACTGCAGCCAGATTTACAAAATACCAACCTGTTCCCTACTTGACCTCCATTCTCCACACCTCACTTTGTGCATTGCTTTTACCAGGATATTTTCATCCAACCTGAAAGAGAGGATGGCCCAGCGGTTCTACAACCTGGTGCTGCTGCCACGGGTCAGGGATGACATTGCCGAGTATAAGCGCCTCAATTTTCACCTCTACATGGCTTTGAAGAAGGCTCTGTTCAAGCCGGCAGCCTGGTTCAAAGGTAGAGACTCCCTGCAGGGCTGCTGCTCCTACCTGGGAGCTTCTCCCAATCTGCAGCAGCTGGGAAGCTCAGCAGGGGCACGTGTTGTGCACCACTGCCCAGTGTGACAGGACGCTGTCCCCTGTGTGGCGTGGCCCTGTGGGCTCCACGGGGAGGAGAAGATGTGAAAGAGGTGCAGGGAGTTCCCCCTCAGTGGACCCCCAGGGGTCCGTTTGCAGTGTTCAGGGTGGCAGGGTGCTGAGTGCCATAGGCTTACACAAGTGCTGCCGGTGAGTGCTGGCAGGTGTTTGGGTTCTTTTGGAGGTTGATGGCAGGTTACGAACTGTCTCGGGTCTGACCTTGGTCTTGTGTGGCAAGCTGAGGTGGTTTGGTGCTAGTTGCATGGCAGGGAGACGGTGTGACCCCTGTGACAGCAGCTGCAGGAGGAGCTGTTATTTCCTGGGGTCAGATGTGTCCTGGGATAGGAGAAGGGGCTTAATCACAGGGTTCTGCCTGCTGCGATGAAGATAGATGGTGCCTGACTCTTCCCCCTCCACAGGGATCCTCATTCCCCTGTGCGAGTCGGGGACCTGCACGCTGCGAGAGGCCATCATCATCGGCAGCATCCTCACCAAGTGCTCCATCCCCGTCCTCCACTCCAGGTAACGCGCTGGGAGGCTGTGGGGTGCCGAGGTTCTCCTTTAGGGACACCGGTGCCACGCCTTGGATCTGTCCCTCGGCCTCTCTGGCATCTTGGAGGTGGGGGGGTTCGCTCAGCTCCCTCTGGGGTTGAGATTCAAGGCTCAGTGTCAGGTTTGTTATCTTTGTGTCTGAGTGCCTGGTGTCCCGTGGCTCCTGCCTGCCCTGCCCTCACCTCGGTGCTCCTTCCATCCCTACAGCGCGGCCATGCTGAAGATTGCCGAGATGCAGTACAGCGGCGCCAACAGCATCTTCCTCCGGCTGCTCATCGACAAGAAGTACGCCCTGCCCTTCCGCGTGGTGGATGCCCTCGTCTTCCACTTCCTGGCCTTCCGCACAGACCAGCGGGTCCTGCCCGCACCAAAGCTTCCTGGCCTTCGCCCAGCGCTACAAGGAGGACCTCTCCTCGGAGCAGAAGGAGGCTTTGCTCGAACTGCTCAAGTTCCACAGCCATCCGCAGATCTCGCCGGAGATCCGGAGGGAGCTGGTGAACTCCAAGACGCGGGATGTGGAGGGGCAGCAGCCCGTGGCCATGGAATGAGCAGAGAGAGGCAGGGAAAAGCTGCAGCCTGAGCTGCTGCCGGGACACTGCTGCATGCAGCTGGGAGTCCCGTGTGTGAGCGAAGCTGTGGGGAGGTGTCCAGGAGCATCCATCCCGGGATCCTGCTGCTCCAAGCGGGCGCTGGGGGAAAGCTGTGCCCGCAGAGCTGGCCTATGCTACCTGCACTGCTTGTCACAGGGCAGGGCAGCCACTGACCCACCCAGGACCCTGGTGCCACCAGCACCCGGGAGGGTTTGGCTTGTTCCTGTATTGGGAAATAAAACCCGAGCCGTGTCCGTCAGTCCGGGGTGGTTTTGCCCCGCAGCCGCACCTCTCTGGTCGCATTCCTGT
>NW_009592895.1:2706-2924 GCF_000690535.1 Cariama cristata
AGGTGGCAGAGCAAAGCCACCAGCCCCGGGCTACTTGCTGAGCTGCAGGTCCAGTCTGCGCGGCCGGTGCTGTCCCCAAATTGCAAAGGGAGGAGGGAGCCCTGTACGCCCCCTCTTCCCTCCCTGGGCCCTGGATCGGAGCCGGGGGCTCTTCCCTCTGCTCCGCCCTGAGCAGCCCCTGCACCGTTGGGCAAAGGGAGGGCGGGCAGGGGGACAGG
>NW_009592895.1:3063-4058 GCF_000690535.1 Cariama cristata
AGGGCCTGAGCCAGGGCACCATGGGGAGCGTGGCTGTGGGCAGAGGCGAGGGCAAGAGCAGCCCAGCAGTGCTGGGAGCAGAGGGGAAAACCCTGGGGGGCAGCACAGGGGGGGAAAAATCCTCTGGAGAGCCCTGCTCCTCGCAGGGGCCAGCAGCAGGCTGGGGCATGGGGCAGCCTTTGATTCCCCCATCCCTCTACCCAGACACCCGGGCCCTTCTTCCTGCCTGGCACCATCGCCAGCCTCCCCACTGGCACCCTGCCCCCAAAATGCCCGCCGTCTCCCTTCCCCAGGGATTTTCCCGAAACCCTCGTTTCCCCAGCCGCACCGCTGCGTTTACCTCCGCTCAGCCAAGGCTGGTGAAGCCGTGGGGCCGCCGTCCTCCCCTGGCCATCGAGGCCACGCGCCTGGCCTGTTGACAGCAGTCTGCCCACACACATGTGCCACCTCCGCTGGAAAACCCAGGGGGGGCTTTTCCTCCCATGTCCCACGAGGCGCTGTGCTCACTCCGGGGAACTGCCGACGGCCACGCCGCGATGCTGCAAGATTTGCGCGTTGCAAGTACCTGACCTTGCTCCTGAAACCAGCACAAAAGTCCTGCAGGTCTGGCCCGTGGAGAAAAGCCCCTGCAGCGTCCTACGGCAGCAGAGCCACCTCCTGTCCACGTCTCTGAGAGTTGGCACCTTCTCCCGTGACAGCAGCGGGAGCAGAAGCCACGTGAAGCGGAGCACCACGCAAAGCCCAGCTGCCCATGCTAGTTGCACATCCCAGTGCCTTTTCCTTGGCTTCCTGATTTTTATCTCTCTAAATAAGCCAGAAGCTGTACACGCAAGAGAGCGTCCCAGCTCACTCTCACCACCCCGTAGCACCGCCCAAGCTGCTGCAGCAGCGCTGATCAGGGGGCTCGGATCAGCCCCCCCCGAGAGGGGGGCTTCAAAGCTGCTGGGGGCTTGAAGTCAGTGCCACCGCTCTGCAGGCAGGCACCTGGGCTGCGG
>NW_009592895.1:4443-7659 GCF_000690535.1 Cariama cristata
TATTTGTTTAAAATACTTTATTGCAACTTCATACGGTTCTCTGATTCTCCCAGCAGCGGGACTCTTGCGTGTGAGCATCAAACCAGTTTACTCTTAAATTAAAACTCATTTATATATAAAAAATTTTTTTCTTTTTGTACAGACAGGCTCTGCGTGCGCCCCCAGCCCTCCTGCTAGCAGGAGTCAGTGGCAGATGGCTCTTCTTGACAAGTCAGGCTAGTGGAAGAACAGCAGCCCCATCTTTTTCCACCTGATAAAAGACTTTTGTTTCTAGTGGCATCCAAAAAGGAAGATTTCTACCTCCTCTTCCACATCCCCCATGGGAGGACAACAGCCACAGATCCACGTGTCCAGAGGTCACCAAGCAGCAACACTCTGCCTCCCATCCCTGCAGAGTCCCTCTGGCCTCTCCTGGTTAATACAATTCTACTATTTAATGGTTTTCTCTTAGAAAAGCAGCATTATTATTTTTTTAAACACTTTTTATAAAAACTAACAGACAGGATCAACAACAACAATACAAAAATGCAATAATCGCTTTTCAACTCAAGTGCGCAGCAAATGTTCCACCCTATAAGGATACAACTCGGACCCATATGGATATATATGCAACGCAGCCCCCTCCTGAATGCGATCCGAGATCCCTGCCTTGGAGGAGTGAAGATGCGTTTCAGACTATAGCAGCACATTCAAATGTATTTCTTAAAACCTAGTCTGATGTCTAAGCTACCTACAAAAACCAACCAGCTTCCAAGTGAGAGTCTCCCATTGCCCAGGGAGCTAGGGAAGGGGACGAAGGGTGAAGGCACTCTTTCGGAAGGAAAGGAGACCAGCATCCAGGCCCCACAGCGAGGAACTGCAAAGTCTTCCTCCTTCCCCATATCCCAGCAGTTAACAATAAATTAAGCAGCCTCCGTGGGCCAGCGGAAAGCCAAGGGGATTGCGCCCAAACCTCGCCCAGGAGGCTGCTCCCGAAAGCGAGGACTTCTCTTCTGCTGTCCACGCAGACAGAGAGCATGTCCCCCAAGCAAGCCAAAAACCCACAAATCCCAAATTTAACGGCAACAAGAAACAAGACACACGTTTCCCCTCCAAGCAGAAGCAGCCACGCCACCCCCGTGGGAGCCACAGCGACCTGGCACAAAGCAATTGGGAGCGAGGGGCCAACAAGCCCCTGCTCCCTCCTCCTGGACAGTCGGTTCTCTCTCATGAGCCACGCGCGCCCGCAGCACCCCAGCCCCCGGAGGGTTATGAGGATTTTTGGTTGCATAGGCCATGGTAAGAGGCTCGCTATCCATGACTGATGGCCCACGTGGGGCTGGCACTCGTCACGGTAAACACCCCCGAGGAGATGGCGAACAGCGGCCAATCGGGCTACGAGGAACACGAACTGAGAAACATTTCACAACTTCATTTTGGGTCCTGCTCCCCCTCCCCAGCCATTCTTGTGCCCTGCCACCAGGAAAACGGTCGCTTCACCCCGGCCACCTGCAGAAGCCAACGAGCAATGTCGAGCTCCGCCAGCCCGGCTGCTCGCTCCAACAGATGAGCGTGGATCCTGCTCCACGCTCCCAGCGAGCGGACAAATCCTCAGCAGGCGTCAGATGGAGGGGGCTGACGGATGGGATGGGGGGATGCAGCGACCTTTGGGTGTCCAGGGCGAGGTCCTGCTGCAGCGAGGTTGGGCGGCTCTCGGGAAGGGGAGGTCGGTCACAGGTTGATGTCCGTGACGTCTGTAGGCGTGCTGGTGGGCTGGCTGGCCGGGTAAGCAGCAGTCTTGGCAGCTCTGTATTCCTGTTGGGTTTGGGATGCCTGTTTCAGGCTCTCGGCTAAGGCCGCCTCAATCTGCTCCTGACAGGCTTTCAGGCAGTCCTGGGGAGAGAGAGCAAGACAAGAGGCCTCAGTTCTCTGCTGCTCAGAGGTGGGAGCCTTATAAATAGCTCTGAGCAGCTGCTGGGTTATGTCCCTGGCCCCTGGAGCATCTAAACACCCAAGACAAAGAAGCCTTTCTCTGACAAAGGGCATCTCCAGCTTGTCTGTGCTTCAGGCCCCTCCCCAGGAGAAGCCCCACACTCTGGTTGTCTTCTCCCCACCTCCCTGCTTGACCATGTTCTCAAGGAACACACGTGGTGCCCATCGGAGCTTCCCAAAGCATCCAGGCTCGTGCCTGGATGCAGCGGGTGATTTCAGCATCACAGCAGTCAGCTCCTGCTGCTGACTGAGAGGGTAGAGCCGAAGAGCTCTGTGCAGGCTGGTATCAACCTTTACAACCAAAACTTCCAACATCCACGAGCAACGGCCAGCGTGCAGCAGCACGGGTGCACACAGGGAGCCCCACGTGCCTCCCCCAGGCCCCTACAACCCAGGTCTCCCGGAGCTCGGCGTGGTCCTGCATCTCTGCAGTTGCCCACCCGCTGCAGAGAAGCTGCGCACAGCTCTGCCTCCTCCTGTGCCTGCCCACATCCGAGCCAGGACAAGGTGAATCCCCGCTGGGTGCCTAGGCTGACGCACACCCCATCACTTTGGGGTTCTCCAAGGCACCTGGACCCAACCCCCCAGCCGCCCCATCCACGTGTTCCCTACAACACGACGTGCCGTCGATGCTGGGTCGTTAGAAGAATGATGCTGCGGCCATGCAGCTTCTCGCAAGGCTCTGACTCCTCCTGCTCTTGCCCTGGGGAGCCCTGCGTGCCTCACAGCACCTCCCCGGGCCCAGGGAACCCAGTGCGGGGGACACACCAGCCCCACAAACAGGAAGGTGCAGGGGACCACAAGCAGCCGCCCATCACTTGTAATAAAAGCAAAGCCCGCTCTACTTTCTCCCCACACAAGCTGTAATCAGAGGAGGAAACGCCTCCACTTCGACACCAGAGCTCCGTGATACACCGAGAGCCGCCGGAGGCATCACCACCCGGCGCACCCCAGCCCGGCTCCTACACCGCGTCTCGGCTCTCACCGAGGGGCAAGCGGTGACATTTCGCACCTCGCGGCCGGAGCCGAGCTGGACGCCGCGAGGCCGCGCACGCTCGCTGGATATTGTCACACACCGAAATCTCTTACCAGGAATCCGCCGCCGGTTCTTAGAAACTGACAGAGGATGTGGTGAGCGAAAATAGCAACGCCCACCTCCCCTTCCCCATGCTGCTTCCCGTCAGCGCAACCTCCAGCTCGCCCGCCCGCAGCCCCGGGGCAAGCTCGCTGCAGGGCCTCGCACCA
>NW_009592895.1:7707-7990 GCF_000690535.1 Cariama cristata
AATTTTGACGGAGATGCTAAAAGCTGGCTTGGCCACAGGCAGCCAGGCTCTTTTGCCACCTGACAAAGCCTCGGGGGCTTTTGGGGGCTGCCCAGGGAAGCAGCTCAGCTTGCCCCAGCCTGCGTGCTCCCTACTCCGCAGGGCAGCCGTGCCGTGGGGCTCTGGCTCAGACACCCAGAGGGTCTGGTTCTGCTCCCTGAGGGATGAGCACCGGTCCAGAGCGGCTCCAAGTTGCACCCAAAACGCTGGCACAGCCAGCAACGAGCCAGCCTCAGCGCGGCAC
>NW_009592895.1:8067-19996 GCF_000690535.1 Cariama cristata
CCTGCACCCCCACCACTGCCTGGCTGGGCCTTGGCACCTGTGGGAAGGGGATCGCTCCTCCCGTGCGGAGCCAAAGGGGAAACTGAGTCACAGCCCGGGGACACTGCAAGCCCAGGGTCAGGGAGAGGCATCAACACCACAAACACGGGAGGCTGAGGCCGGGTGCTTCCCCGGGAGCCCTGCAACACCACGGACACATCCCCAGGTCCTCCCTCTGCTACAGGGGCTGTTTGTGCAGCACCTCGCACCCGGGCAGGCTGGGGGGCAGAGCAGATGCCCTCTCTGGGCTGAGGAGGAAGGGGAGCAAAGGGGTGCTGGGCTCCGTTTCGGCTCCCCTCCCCCCTCGCTGTGCCCCACCTGTTCCCTCCAGCAGCCCCGACTCAGAGCAGGTTTCAGGCACTGCCCCATTCACCGCAGCAGCTTGAGAGCAGCTGGCTGCAGTGATTCTCTCTTTAAAAAGGCTCCGGCAAACAAACAAACAAAAAAATTAAAGCCACATAAATAGATCAGGACGCCCTCCTGCCCCATCCCCTCCCTACAAAGCCTCGTCGCAGCCTCCCACCCGCTGTGGCACCGGCACCTCTTCCAATTCCCGGCGCTGCTGTCAGGGGACTGTAACTAACCCCGCGCCCGCCTGCCGGCATTAGCGCTCGGGCAGAAGAAAAGATCAAAAGGGGCCCCTGGCAGAAGAAAGTCTCCCAATTACTTCACTGCAGCAGGAGCGACCTGGAAACGGGGAGCCCAATGGGGTTCCCCTTCCCCATTCAAAGGGCAGTGGAAAGGCAGGCAGACCCCCCCCCTCCACCATTCCGGCATCCTCAGCAAAGCCACTGTGCCAGGATCCTGAAACACTCTGTGCCCCTGACCCCCTTCCCACCCAAGCCCAGGTACCTGCAACCAGACACCGGCAGAGGGGAGCAGATGCTGAGCCCGGCTTCTCCCTCTGCCCCATCCCACCTCGTCAACCCGATCCCACCAACACCTGCCTGTGCAGGGAACAGATGCTCCCCTTTGTGCTGCTTTTCAAAGGCTCCCGAGCTTGCCCCGCTCCGCACAGGCAGCGCTCGATGGCCAGGAGCCAACTGCAGCCGCAGCACTGGCGAGGGCTGCTGCGTTCAGAGATGCTCGCTCATCTCTAGGCACTCCTCAAACCAAGGTCAGCATCATCATGAACAGACTAATTTCCTCTCCTTCCAAGAAGGACGAGCAGAGGAAAGAGGAAGGGTTTCCACCAGATCCAGCAACAAAACCGCTTTGCTGCTCCCCCGTGAACACTCACCACCTCCGTGCCAGTGATGCTGGCCAGCAGCTCAGTGATCGCCTCGCCGGTGA
This sequence comes from Cariama cristata, assembly GCF_000690535.1. Classification (NCBI taxonomy): domain Eukaryota; kingdom Metazoa; phylum Chordata; class Aves; order Cariamiformes; family Cariamidae; genus Cariama; species Cariama cristata. The sequence goes on from NW_009592895.1 coordinate 9,400, forward strand.
AATCGTTCACGGAGACCGTCAGGCCGTGGATTGCCGCTCCGATACTGCCTGTCGCAATCATGGAGGGGGGGTACATCGCAAAAGTGTAGTCTAGAGCCAGGACAGGGACACGAGGGGCAAAAAGAAGAAGCCGTTAGCAAGGAGACACACAGTAAGTCCTTGGGACTGCAGCTTCCCCAGGAAACTAAAGAGGGCCAGACAGAGGGGTCTCTCCAGCTTAGCAGAGAGAAATGGGGGTGAAGTAACAGGAAACAGGCTGAGCATCAGAGCAGCAAGCGTCATTAAGCTATTTCTCTGGGTCTGTCGCACCCAAAGAAGCCCAGAAGACGAGGTTGCTCTGGTGACTTAGAGCGAGGCTGATAAAAGCTCAGATTCAACCCTGCCTTTACCCTGGACGCCCTCCTGCAGTTGCAGCCTGCGCAGCAAGAGGGGTGCCACGGCACCTTCGCTCTCTCCTGGCGTCTTTCAGGCACCCGCTAAGAGCCCCCAGGACCACTATCCCCACTTTGCCAGGGATAGAAAACATGTCATTGAGCAGCAAAATGCTCTGATTTGAACGAAGGCAGGCATTCAGCTCCCCAGAAAGCCAGAGCGTTGGAGACCAGCCCCAGGTTAGGCAGCAAGCCTGACTCAAGGCCAGGCTACCCTGTCAGCAGCGGCCAGCCCACCCTCCCCAGCATCCTGGTGGGTGGCTCCGGCTGGAGCAGGCACCCACCTGTGGCACACAGGGCGATAAAGGTCTGTGCATGTTTCTTCACCAGCTCCATCTTGTCCTTAGGCAGCGGGAGGTGATGGAGGATGTGAGCCAAGAAATCATTTGCTATCACTGAGACCAGGTCCCACTTTAGCTTCTCCAGGACTAGAACCTCCCAATCCTGCAGAGGCAGACAGACAGCACGTTATTCAGTGGGGCTGAGCCAGGCAGAAACGCTCAGCAGATTCAAGGGCAGATAAGGCCAGCGCTTGGGGAAGGGAGAGTAGAACAGTACAATCCATGAGATGGGGAAGAAAAGAGGGAACGTCCCTGCTCTGCGACTATGGCACGAATCCAGCATTCGGCCGTTGCAAAGCCAGGAGTAAAGATCAGAAGAAGCAGCGATAAATCTGGTTTCATCTTTCCAAGGTGCAGTCGGATTAGCCTTCAACGCTCCTCTGCTTTGCAAGGTTGCCGCAACAGCCCACAGAGGAAAAACCAGAGCAAGGAGCAGTAGGCACACCTTTCCCATGTTCCTTCTCCACTCCCAAAAGGAGAGGCTGATGTCCAGGCTCCCAGGAGCAATCCAGCTTGGAGCTAACATCATTACAGCAAAGGGAATAGAGAAGCTCACCTCTGTGTGCCCCTCGCAGCCCTTGACTCCCTCCTACAGTGGCTCCTTGGCCAGTGAGCCGCAGGAGGCAATAGCTGCTCTGCAGCCAGCCCCCTCTGCACAACATGCTGAAGCAAGGGAAGGTGGGGGAAACCACAGCTGAGCTTTCAGGGCTGCATCCAGACAGCCCAAGCTCCTGTATGAGATCTTCACTCCCTACAGGGCTCAGGCTGTGACTCGGTGCTGAGGGCTTCAGCCCAACAAACACTGGGCACGCAGCCCTACGGAGGAGGTCCCAGGCTGGGCACTCGCATTTTGGCAGAAACTCCCCTACTCATCATGCCTCTTCTCTGCCGAGGGAGCCTCCAGTCATGCTCAGCAGAGCATCCCCGGCAGCTTCTCAGGGGGAAGAGGCACTGAACAGCCATGCTAACGCCCGCCTCTCCCACTGACATACAAGCAACGGCTCACTGGTGCTTCCCAGTTACATGCCAGGTGCCTGCCAGTGTCTCCGTCCCATGTTGTGGTGCTCTCTCCGAGCATCTAACAGAGATTTCGGTAATATCTTCCACGAGCCAGTCTCTGTGTGATCTGCAAGTTGGGGAACAGATGGTGGGAAGGCCGGGTGCCCCCCGCAGATTTCAGCTGGAGCCCCAGCTGCTCCTCTCATCTGCTCGGCCTCTCGCAGGCTCTTCCAACCCTGGGCATTAGTCCTAACGCCGATGAGGAAACCAAGGTGCAGAGCAGCCGCCGGCAAGCACCTGGCAGGGTCATCACCCAGCAAGTCCTAGCGTTACCGAGTGGCACCAAAGCAGCCATCCAGCAAGGGGAGCCCCACAATTAGAGCCTTAGCACAGAATTTGGGACCCCTGCATTCAGTTCCCAGCTCTGCCATCGACATCAAGGTCTCTGTGACTTAGCTAGAGCAGCAGCTGAATCAAACTTGAAGGCCACACACGCACTGGTCTCACTGGGCTGGGTGGCTTTGATGTTACATCTGGGTATGACCATGCCACCGACAGCAGTCTCAGGAGAGGTGAGAACAGCATCTTCCCAGGATCATTTCCCTTCCCATCCCAGCAGCAAGGTCACAAATGTCATGGGCAGCGCACACCCAGCTGCCCAAGCCTCTCTGCCAGTCTCAATTCCCCCACGTCCCGAGCCACGATGAAGGTCTCTGGCTCCCAATTTCTCTCATCCTCTGAATCAGCGGCAAATCTGGTTTTGGCAACAGGGTCCAGGTATGCCAGAAAGGCCACAGAAGATGCCTCCGTGTCCCTCCTGCCCACTAGCAAGGGGGTGACAGTGGCCCTGCAGTTGTGCTGGGAAAGGAAAACACCCTGCAGGAGCTGAAGCTCCAGGTTTAGAAGGACAGAGCTGAATTGGGATCTGTATCAGATATCTCCATTTCAGGACCTAGTCCTACCCAGAAGAATATCTATTCTTTTCCCAAGTAGTCTAGGATTACAAGGTCAATACTGCTCACAAACGTGCCAAAGGGCTGCCAGAACAGATGGATTTGAAGAAGTGAGATTTTTCATAAGGGCACATCTTCATTTTCCCTCTTTTTTTTTTTTTTTTAAACCCACTTTTTCCCCTTCACAAACAATACCAGTTTTGAGTTGCTTAAATGAGCAGCATTGCTCAACCTGCTCCAAATCCCCCATGAGGCCAAACGCACGTTTGTCATTTCACAGCCCGTACTTTTCCAACCAGAAAGCGCTGCTTCGCTAGAGCACGCTCGCTAGTCTCCCATATGGATGGCCAACCTGCCAGTCTTCCTATATTTTTAAGCCAAATCCACAGGCTAAAAGCAAGAAGAAACCTAGCAATGAGTTCCAGAGCCTGAGGATCACAGCACAGGTCACCGAGGGTGCCTGGTTCAACAGGGGGATTGGAACAGAGGGGAGAGATCAGGCTTGGGTAGAATAAGAAAAAACAGGTAGTGCTAGCCACTGGTTAAACTGCAGCAACACAGCAGGGACACAAGGAAAGAGCCACTGGAGATGGAGAGCTCTGTGTGTTATCCCTACCTGTTGCTCATCTGGAACCCACCAAGGGCAGTGGGCTGGGAAAGCCGGCTGCTTGCTTGTGCATCAGCCCAATTTCTTGGGAAGGGACTCAGGACACTGCTGACCCCTTCAGCAGTCACTGCCCCGAGGGTGAGAGGCCGAGGCAGCTCCAGCCCGACTTCACATGAGCTGGGAGCACGGCTCTTTTGCAGAGCCAGGGAGAAGGTCAAAAGGAGGACCTGGAGATCGCTGCTCGCGAAGCAAACCCAAAAGGGATCTCTACACCTGGGAGGGGACCTCGTGAGCACGGAGGGGACATCAGCCCAGCATCACCTGGGCTCTTGCTCCTTGCCTTTCCTCCCAGAGCTGCAAGCCAGCTACTGGGAGTCACCAGAGGCACATGATGTCCACAGTGGTGTGGCAGAGAGCCTGTCCCTGCTGGGACACATTTTGTCCTAAGGAGAAGATCCAGGGTGCAGACCAGTTCAGCCATGAGACCTCACCTGGGACAGGCTGGCTCCTGCCACACCAGGTCTGATCCAGGACAACAGCCTGTCCGTTTGCAATGCACAAAAGCAGCTATTTTCCAGCTAGTACACAGGTTCATCATCTTCTTAAAACCCTCGTTGTTACAAAAGGCCTGATCCCGAGACCCAGCCGGCACTCGAGATGCCAGCTGAAGGCGACAGGCGCCAAGGACTGTCACCAGCTCACAGGATTTAGCTCAGGGAAGCCTCTCTCCTGCCAAACCACCCTGCTCCTCGCTTCTCTCCTGCTAACCCTGGGGACTTCCCGCTCTCAGAGCAGCATGTCAGAATCTCTGAATCACTTTATCTGTGGAAGAAGCAGAACAAAAGGCTGCAAGAGATAGGCAAGCAGGTTTGCGACAGCAGCACCACTCAATATAGCAAACATCCTTTTCCTGGCATTTTGTTTTGCACCTAATTGAATCAGTCTCTGCCTGGCTAATGAAAGAGAGGAAGAAAGTGGAAAATGTTCCTTTGTTTCTCCAGCCTGCGGAGCCCACCCTCTTCATGGAAGGGCTTCAAACTGCCAGCACTGCCCACTGAGCATCCCATCGCTGGGAATGCATCAGGTCCCCCTTCTGCAAGATCCCTCAAGACAGAGCTCCCCATCCCTGGCCAGCATCTCTAGGGGTGGAAATTGCACAGCGGCTGAGCTTCCTCTCTGCACGCTTGCTGTCTTGATCTCTCCTGGCTGCATCCCACAAGAAAGAAGAAAAAAAAAAAAAAAAGAAGGAAGGAAAGCAGCAACCATTTCCCATTTTGCCTCCCCTGCTCCGAGATCACCTTCTCAGAGCGCAGTCCTGTTGCAGTGAAACAGCCTCAAGCCCCTGGTTGCTGCCTCTGCACCCTCTCACCAAGACAGACCCGACTCACAAGCAGAGACTGTTTTACTCGATTTACACCTCTGCAAACTCAGTCTGGGATGTGACACTCACATCGGCTTCTCTCCTTTTCAAGTAGTGGCAATCATTCTGTACATCAACCTCTACCCTCAGCGACACCCACACACCCGCTGTGCCTACAAGGAGTCTGTGTAAACCTATCTGGCGAGGTTGCACAGGGAGCAGAGAGCCCAGCTCCTCTGCAGCAGCCCCGTCTGCAGGAGAAAAGGAAGTTGCGCTCGGTTTTGTCCTCAAGCTGATAAGTTACCAACTTATCACAGACTCGACGAGACACCAGTGAAGGGGGAGCAGGCTGCACTCCGTTGTGCCTGCAAGTTGACTCAAAAAGAGGGTGGAAAGAGCTGCTGATGTTGCTGCTGGCCACCCACCCTACCCAGCAGCTGAGACACAGCTACAGAAATGAGCAGCCATGAAAGTCCATTTGCAAATAGGAAATCTGGGGCAAACGCTTGTTTCCATCCCCTGACCAGAGTTCATGTCTGGATGTCCAAGGTAAAGGTGCCAACTTCAGATGCAGAAACGGTCACCTCTATCCGACCTATGCAGCAAGCAGAAGGTAAAACAGTAAAACACAAGCACGTCTTCTGGGAAGTCTATGCTCTATCACAAGTGAACATCCCTTTCTACTCAGCTGTTATCTCTTTCTCTTATTTTCATTCCTCTTGGCCTGCTGTAACTGCTGCTCCCTTCATTACCTACCTAGCGGCTTGATCCTGCTTACCATCTTTGCAAGAAATACCTGGCAGTTTGCAAAACTGACCTTAGGTCAAAGATTTCAGAGGCAAGCCAATGTATTAGGAGCAAACCAGGCAGATGAAGGTGACCTACAACTGCTCTCCCCAAACTTCAAGCAGCTGAACACCATCTTGCACAGGCCAGAAAAGCCTTTATTAAAAAAGAAAAAAAAAAATAAAAGGTGGGTTAGATAACGCCCTTGACGGAAATCCAACTTCCTCCAAATGGACAAGTCCCTCGTTGCATCATTTCCTTCTCCCTAGAATAACTTCATCAAGATTTTGTTTCAAATGTGTCCTTTCTAAACTGCTGAGCTGGTGCCAAGCATCCCGGCAAGAGAAGGAAGCAAACCTACTGGGAGAGCGAGACAGCTTCCTCCGAAAGGCTGGGGAGGACACGCTGGAAGCTGAAATGGCACCGATCCACAAGAGGAGGCCAGGATGCACCATTGTCCAAACCTTGATGAAGAAGCTCCCCTTCCCCTCCCCACCCTCTTCCACTGCAAGATTGTGAAAGAGAAGTAACATTACCACGATTAGCACAGAGGAGGAAAACAGCAGCTCGCCCTGGTTTTGTAATCAGGATATTAACTCGTGTCACATCCCAAAACGAAGACAAATCCTTCACTTATCTTCAGACGTTACCTCCACTCCCTCTTTACAGTGGGGAGCAACGGGAGACTGGAGCAGGATGTGCTCCAAACAGGGTTAAACATCTACCGAGAGCAAGCCAGGCAGGGAAAGATGACCACCAGATCACAGGGCGACAGAGTATCTCCTGCCCAGACATCTGCAAATGCTTCAGCACCTCTCCTTAAGGGCTGTGGCTGGTTTCTGATGCCTTTTGGCTAACACCGATTACCAGGAATAAACCCTTGCGCTGCTGAGTGCTCATGGCCATCCCCTTGGGAAAGAGAAAAGGGATCTATTTGCCTGAAAAAGCTATCTTTGGCTATCCCAAGAAAGGTCTTTTGACTCCCAAACTGAAGCCATTCTTGTTCACCTCAACTGCATATTGATTCCGGATCACAACGATGAAAGAGATCCGTGCCAACCATCCGGCTGTGCCTCCTGTTGCACTGAGAGCAACCCAGGATCCTGGTGGGGAAAAAAGTACGGGGAAGGAGAACTCCAGCACTGAGACCTGCGCAATCAGAAGTGAGCAACAGGCAGCACACAGCACTTTCCTCCTTCCTCTCCACCCCAATGCTGCCAGGAGGAGGGAGAAGGGAAGGTGAACATTGTGGCATTGCTTAGAAAAAGCAAACCTCTGGGGGGAAGAAATAAAGAAGACTGCGAGTGAGGAGGCATCAGTATTTGAGTGCGAGTGAAGGAAAGCCTCCAGGGATGCTGCACATGCTCTGCCCACTACCCACCTGCACATCTCCTAACTGCTCTCCTGTGGAAGGAGCCTGCTAGAAACACAGCTCAAGATTCAACTGAAAAAAGTAAATCCTCACCAAGAATAAATCACCAAATACAAACACAGCGCAAGATTCAACTGAAAAAAGCAAATCCTCACCAAGAATAAATCACCAAATAAATCAGAATGAAATACAACTGGGATCCATGGGAGATATGCACAAGGTGCCCATCAAGACCAATTCCTTGTAGCCCAAGGTCCACGCTGTAGAAATCACTAGAATTTGCTGTGACGATCTCCTCTAGTCTGCAGGGATGATGACAGGACTCCCTGTAAAGTCTGGATCAGAGAGGGAGGTAGAGGTGAAGCATGGCAGTAAGTTTACGTTCCTGCAACCTGTACTCCTGATGGACAGAGAGCTTATCCATCACTCCAAAGGGACAGAAACCTGACACTGGCCCACAACATGCATTTTGATCAGCTTCGTGCTCCTGAGGGCATGGAGAACACTGTCCATGCTTTGAAATGCAGCCTGCTTGCCTACAAGACGACTCTTAGTTACCTTCTGCTCAGCTTGTTGCTGACCCAGCAGAAAAGCAAATGTAAATCAACTCCCATTCCCCTTGTCTTTTTTTTCCAGCTAAATATTAACCCCCTCATTATCACAGGGCGAACAGGTTACAGGTTGGGATTAGCTTCTTGTGATGGATCCCAGTCCCAGGAAGATACCCACACAGAATCCATCGCTGGATGCTCTCAAAGATGAAGCTTTACTGACAAAGCAGGAGAAAACCTTCGCACGCAGGGATTTTGTGGCAGCCCCCTGCAGCAGGATGCTGCGGCACGACTACAGCTCAGCATCCAGAGAAGCAACGAGCACTTGTGTTTCCTCTATGCATTCCTATCCCTCACTACTATTCATGGTAATGATCCACATATTTTTTTCCGTGAGTGCTACTTAAGGCAACAACCACCCACAAATGACTACAGGGAGAGAGGTGTGGAGGTGAGGGGATTTTCCCCAGCCTTCACTGGCACTTGGAAAAACCATGCTCATACTAGAGTTCCCCAGTTACCAGAACTGCCTTCCGATTCACACCTGAAAGTTTTGTGGGTTCAATCCCCACCCTGGGGACAAATCACACTCAGATCATCTCACCCACCCCAGCCCAAAAAAATAGACATTTAATAAGGCAATGACTAACCCTGAGAAATTCTCGTAGACAAACTGTCTCCAGGGATGTTTGTTACTCGAAGCAAGGTGGCCGTTTCCTCCCGAGGGCTCTGACCTACCAGCACGGAAGGCCCCCAAAAAAGGGGTTCTCCAATTTCCGCCCCCATTGACCAAGTTGAACTCAGAGGTTTGGATCTTTGCTTTGAACTTTTATCAGACACGAAAACACTTTGCTTTCAAAGCCTACACAGCTGCTGCCAGAACATCTGACAGGAGAGGCAAAGTAGCCCTGCTTTAACTCAAGGGCGCGGAGCAGGACCTGGGCAGCAGCAAGGTCCCACTCATTTCCATCACCTTGGCAGCAGCATCAGCCTCGATGGTACAACCCAGCCAGCTGGATCCCAGGTGAGAAAGGCTCTCACCCATTTTGCTGGCTAACTCTCCACTTAAAACTTCATTTTTCCTGCTGGTGTGGAAATGCATCTCCCACATCATGCCCCTTTGCAGCCAGGGCAAGTCAGAGCTGCATGCCCCAATGGCAGCCCCCGCCCCACGCAGACAGGAGCCTTTGTTCTCCAGAGCTGTCACTCAAGAGCAAACCAGCACCCGAGAGCAAGCTCAGGGCGGTAGCTCAGCACTGGCAACAAGCACCTAAGGCAAAAGGAACCTTCTTTATAACCTGGAGGTGACAATTCTGCTTCGTACGACAGAGATGACAGAAAGGTCTCCACCAACAGACATCACACCCACTGGGGCAAGGAGGGGAGAAGGCTGGCTGGGGAATGCAGAGGAAGGTGAAGAAATGGGAGAAAGAGAACAGGAGGAGACACGGAGGCAGGTATGCTGCCAAGGAGCAGGATGTCAGAGATAAGAGAGCTGGGGAGGAGGTTGAGGGCTCTTTGAGATAGGGGTGGTTACCAGGAGCTGCTGAGGCGTGATGGAGTTGTCTGTGTAAATGCAGAGTTTCTCCACGGTCAGGGGCATGGTTTCTCGCAGCTTGGAAGCCAGGAGCATGCAGACCGCTCCCAGAAGCTGCAAGTGATTTTTCCGCATGCGGACTGATGACAGGTAGCGATCCACATAATTCATGGCCAAGGGGAAGACCTCTTCTTCACACTTCTGCTCCTCACACACCTGACAAAACCCAATTACAAAAATAAAAAAATAAAAGGAAGTTTTAATCAGCACAGTGACTCCCCAGATCCTGCCTGCACCGCAGCTTCAAAGCTTCTGGTCATGATGGTGTTTCACACTTATCTGCAGGGCTTTGAAGGCACCTCGGTGCTAAGGAGTAAATTAGCTGCAGGAGTTAAGCATACGACTTCGGTGGGAAGCAGCAGCAACAAGTTTGACCAATGCCTTAAGACTTGTAGAAAGCTGCAGAATTTATTTGTGCCCTCTTTCTAGCTACATCTAAGTTAAGACCAAAATTGCTTTATTTGGACCCTTTTTTTAATGTTCTCTGTTGGGGATGTCTCCAGCCAGCCATACAACAAAGCTGCCATTTTCTGCTCTGTGGGGACTTCTGGAAAAAATGAGCAATTCCAGTTTATCTCCAGCTGGAGACCTAATAGGGCAGGATCCACAGTCACTTCTGGCAATTCCACCTTAAGTGGTCCAGAGACACAAGAAGCGTCAATGGCATAGCCCAAATCAATGGTTGAGTCCAAAAGCCTTCCTCCTCCCTCGGCCACGCTTGTACCACAGCCATGAGCAGAATCCAGGAGCTCTGAATTTCAGTCCTCTGCTCTTACCTCTCAACCAGCATCAAAAGACTGGTCATACTTAACTTCCTTCTTTCAACGCAACCATAAAAATATTGAGGTTTCTCCTCATGCAGCAGCAAACATCATCATTCTCCTTCCAGCAGCAGCTGCCTCCCCCTGCACAGACTGCCGTAAGCGTTGGGGACACCGACACGCACGTTGTGACAACGGCCAAGTGTCATCTGCTTCTTGACTGCCTTTAGGGCTTCACAGGAACAGGCTCAACGCAGCATTTATCTAACTGCCCTTCTCAGAAAGGGAATTGCAGAAACAGAACAATAATAGCAGGGGAAAAAAAAACCCAAACACTTTAAAAAGCATCTTGTTCATTATTTCTTTTGATAGAAGCAGGCAGCTTTTTGCAACAGCAGCCAGGGTGGAGAGTGAGCAGGCTCGATCCCAATGTCATTTGTCCTTTGCAGAATCTGTTCTTTCTTTCTCTATTGAGACGATTCGCTCTGACCATCTCATGAGGAGGCCCGTGAGATTTCCCCCACTGAACTGCATCCCACAGAGAGCCACATTCATTTTTAATTTAGGGAAGTAAATGGTAGCGATATTATTTTCCCCCTTTAACCAGGCATTTTCAGCCCCGTTCAGGAAAGGCAAGTCTCCAGCCTGCCGGGTGCACAGTTGAGCTCTCTGCCCAGAAGTGTTGGGGAGCAGGGGGTGAACTGGGGGTGTGATAGCAGCGTGGCTGCACACCACCGGTGTGGGGTGAGCACAGGCTGTGAGTTCGGGGGCGAGGGGCTGTGTGTGTCTGCTCCTCCTGCATGGGGCAATCCCACCTCCTAGCACAGCCAGCACTCCCA
>NW_009592896.1:0-3922 GCF_000690535.1 Cariama cristata
CCCAACTTGCCTTTTTTACATCTGTCCCATGTGATTGGAGGCATCTCCCATCCCGGGGTGGGGTCCTGCCAGGGAAAGCGGAGGAGGATCCGAAGATACTTTCTCTTCTTCCCTTCTTTTCAGACACGCTGCTTTAGGGTTCAGATTTCTTTCTGTTGAATTGAAGCAAAAGGCGCTTTCAAATACCGACGTTTTTATACCAGACCGGTCTGTTCATTGCGTGGGCATTTAAAATCATGAATTGTCGGTTACTCGTTCCAGCCCCGCTACGGGAATTCGGCGGGCTGAAGCGGAGGATGCAGCTCGGTCAGCTCAAGAGCTGAAATGCAGCACAAACGGCAAACACCTCCCTCCTTGTGCTTTGCTAAGGAGCAGCCAAGCTTAATATTGAATTTGGATCTTGCTAAAGCACGTAAAACGTGCCCAGGCCGCCGCGGACCTAGGCCGGCATCCCCAGCGCCAGGGCCGGCGGGGAACACCAGCACCCCGGGTGCTCAGAGGTGCCCGCCCGGCTCTGGGTGCCAAGGGCTAGGTCTTGCCTCTCTCCCTGGCACCCGGTGCCCCTGGCCGGGCTCTCCCCCACCCAGAAAGGCGTGTTTGGTGTGGCCGAAGCCCGGGCGGGAGGTAAGGAGACCCGGTGGCACACTGACCTCTGACTTGCTGCTCTAAGCTGAGGATGACGGCCACAGCCTGGTGTAAAATCAGGAGCTTGGTCTGGGGCTTGTCGCTCTTCAGATGGAGCTGCACCATCCGGCCCAACTCCTTGAAAGCCTCGTTGATGTCGCGGACGCGCAGGCGCTCCCGAGCGTTGTTGGCCATTCTCCTTTCCTTTTCCCTCTCGGCCTTCTGCTCCGGTGTCAGGTCTTCGTCGTCGTTATTGCTGGGAGACAAAAGGAATACATCATTTTCTAATGATGTGGATAATAAGCAGCGCAAAGATTTTCAGCAGACTTTGTCCAAAACCAGGGCTACAATTCATGAGCGGACACCTTCTGAGCGATTCTTATTTGCTGTTTCTCCTCCACCAAACTTGTGCAAAATTCAGTCCCCTTACACCTTACGCTGAGTAACTAAAGCCTTAGTTCGTAACGAAGCTTTACAATCTGCGAGGCTGGACTTGCGGTATTTTAAAGAAGCAAAAATACAGCTTTTTCTCAATAACGTATTTTATCACAGCCAATACTACAACACTTTAAATCGTGGCAAATCTCCACTTATCGTCACTCTTGAACCCCAAAGGACACGCCGGTGGCTCTCTGCCCCGCTCCCACCTCTGCTGCCTGCAGGTTCGCCCTGGGAGCGAGGAGCTTGTCCCCGACCCACGAGGGGACCTCCCCGTCTCACGCCGGTGCCAGCACCCAAGTCCCACGGGCTCCGGCCCCTCAGCGGTAGCTTCCAAGCCAGGACAACAGCCGTGCATTTCCACGTTTCCCTTTCAGCAGACTGTCGTTTGGGCTTTGGAAGAAACTTTCTCAACCCCTGAGGGTGAGGCTCTGCCACCCTCCCGCGTAGTGACAAGCCACGGGCAGCGGGGGTGGGCAGCACCCCAGTCCCTGCGTGGAGCACGGGGCACCGAAACGCCCGTGGGCAAAGAGCCACGGGAGTAATTTATGGCTGTGAAGAGCCCTACGGTGAACTTCTGCATCCTTTCTGCAACAAAACTGCTTTCTACCCAGATAAAATGATGATTTTAAATTGAAAACACATCCACTGGTGAGTCACTGGCACTATATAATTTGAATTGGTTATGCAAATGGAGTAATAAATTTTCAGCAGCCCTAACAACATGGATTTAGACATATAACTAAGTATCAGGAGTAACCTTTTAAAGCTGCAAGCATGTTAAAAGCAAAAATGTTAGCCTACAAAAGCTTCAAAGCACACATAAATATGCATAAGCGACAGCGTATTTGTTGAATTAACAAGAACTACCATCACCTCACATCAGCATAAAGGTGCTTTCTTCTTACCATATCCTAAACGCACGTGAAAGCCTCGCTTATACATATGGTTACTTCAACACATTTATTCAGAGAAAATCTCGAGTGTCATATATTTTCTCCAGCCGTCAGCGAAGTAAATGTAATTAACGTTTTAAGCATCGGTGCGCGCTGGCCGGCGAGGTCTGAGTCTCGGCGCTCTCTCGAGGCCAGCACGTCTGCCCAGACGCTCCTTACCTGGGCTCGGTTTCTATGCAGAGAACCAGGTGTGGAAGGAGAAAAGGCAGAAGGACGCTGCCATCCAATCTTTAAAAAAATCCCCTGAACAAAGCAGGGTTGTGCCTGGATTTCAGCTGTACTGGGATTTTTGCTACATAGCTCAGGACTCAACTGATGACGAGGAGTATCTGCAGCCCTGCGCTCACCTGCGGTGACAGGCAGGCAGAATTCAAGGGACGGAGGCAAAGCCTGTCCCTGTTCACTGTTCACGTTCATCAGGGGCATGAGTTCCCAAATGATGAAATCCAACTACGACTTCACTAATGCTTTCTAAAAATGTATAAAGAATATGCCGAACAAGTAAAGACCTCTAAACCCTCCGCTTAAACCTAGGGAGCCCTGGAGATTTACAGAAATTGAGGACTGGGAATGACAAATTTATTTCAGAGGTAAAAGAAAAGCATACGGTTTGTTAGTTCAGATGCAGGCGTGATCAGCTCTTAGGCACATTTTTTAAAGAGATGAAAATCCATACTGTATTCCAATTTGCAAGCATAGGCAGAGAGGAATAACAGCCTAATTCATACATTTTTGCGTTAACGCAATTTCTTTATAGATTGCAGAGAACTGGCTCGGTGTCCAAATTTGTGAATTGTTCAAATCTGAGGATGTCCTGGAGTACATGGACCAGAAAGGCCCTCGGTACTGCCAGAACAGCCGTGCCGTTCCACTTAGGCTGTGGTTTTACCTGCCAGGAAAAAACCTCATAGTTTCCTCCTGTTCTGTTCACTTCATCGAAATCCAGTAAAGGAATTAAATGAAGCGACACTATTATATACTGTTACCTAGATCTTGACCTAGTAATTGATTTGATATCCTTCTTGTCATCCTCTAGTTTCTTGTCCTCAGAAGACTTTGTGTCCTGGAGGTTTTCGTCTCCCTCGTCGTCAGATTTGATTTCGGAGCTACCCGAAGAGACGCTCTGCCCTTGCAGTCCGGTTGGCATGCCTGCGAGAAAACACACGGCCGAGCTGTTAAGCAGTGCTTAAAGCCAGCGCTTGAACGGTCGGGGTCTGTGTCCTCTGTCCCCAGGGAAGGGTGACCGACGGTGCTGCCGCGGAGCCAAGACGGGGACGGCAGCTCCCGAAAATGGGTTCCAACCGGGGCTTTGAGGTCTACCTCCGCGCTGGGGAAGGGGGCTCAGGACGCTTCGCTGCTACTCCTGTGCTTCAATCACTACGGAACTTTTCCTTCATCTTAAAAACCCCCACCTTTAGTATGTCATCCTCATCAAATAATCAAAATACCCTGGCTGCAACGAATGAGCAGAACTTTGTAAGGCATCGTAATAGTTTGGGCTCGCTCTTCCTCGCTTTAACGGGAAGATCAGCCGCTCCTAGGAACAACGATGAACCCCAACGTCCTCCGGGTTGGGTTGGCTCCAGGCCTGCTTTGTAACAAGCCCGCAGGGGAGCCTGCGAGGCTGAGGACACTGCAACGCATCTCGTGAGCCAAGGAGAGGCACGCCGGCACCCTCCTGCCCGCAGGCAGAGCTGTACAGGTGGTGGGAAATCCACAGGTCTGAGTCTCACCTTAAACTCACAGCTTTTGGATGCAGTGTTTTCTACACCCTGAATTTTGCTGCTCAAAGCAGTCCTGGTATCACAACTCACTGTCCAGAGGTAAGCTGCTTGCACACTTGTAGTTGGAATAACTGGAGTATTTCAGAGCGCAGAGCTGAATTAGCAAACAAGCTCTGCCCT
>NW_009592896.1:3953-4283 GCF_000690535.1 Cariama cristata
CCCCCGCCATGCCCTGTGCCGCGTTACGGTCTCCAACATCCCCGCGACCAGAAGCTCAGACACCTCATCCCTCCTGCCCAGGTCACCGCCGTCCCGGCCGCGTGTTTGGGGATGCTGCGTCCCGGGACAGGCTTCGCGGGCAGGTGGTACTCACCCCTGTACGGGTCCTGGGGCGGGTTCAAATCCGGGGACGTGGCAGACTGGACGGGCAGCTGGGGGACCGGGACCTGGTTTGGCACGAGCGAATGGCTCCCGCGGAGGCTGACCCCGTCCTCGCGGTGCGCTCCGACCTGCCGGCGAGGAGAAAGGCGGCGGTGAGGCCGTGTGGTG
>NW_009592897.1:0-14026 GCF_000690535.1 Cariama cristata
AGATCAAAAGCCAAAGTGATTAGTACCAACAGATGAAAAAAACTTCTATAATGAATTTGCTTGAAAAAAGAGTAAATGAGAGCATTCTTGACCTGAACACTAATTTCTCTTTCTTCTATGCATAAAGTCAAAGCGTCTCTCACACTGAAATGTTTTCTGAGGACTGAACTAATGCATCTTTTTTAAAATATCATTAGTTATGGTATTATAGATGTGTTAGTCTTTGTGATTTTGTATGGGAAGGCAATGAAGTGCAGATGACTTTTCTGCCTTAGGACCTCATCTGTGTACAGATGCACAGACTGCACAGTACAGCCACGTGAGTATTATGTCATATGTAGGAGGACATCAGTCTTCCTCCTCTACAATTCTTGTTCAGGGAGCTACCTTTTCTAGGGGAATGCTGATGGGTTACAGTTTGGGTTTGACACTGAATAACAGGGCATATTGACATACTTAAATATACCGTTAAAACATTTTTCCCCCTAATCTTAGGGATGGTCTTCTTTTGGATTAATTTGCTCTTGTTATAATCTGTTAAGGCATTTCTTTTTCTTGGAAGCAGGACCACTTTGGATCTTGTCCTCGTTTCAGTTGAGATAGAATTAATTTTCTTCCTAGTAGCTGATACAGTGCTACAGGTTTTTTAGTTGTTGCTAAGTAGTGCTTACTCTAAGTCAAGGCCTTTTCAGTTTCCCATGCTTTGTCAACAAGGAGGTGCACAAGAAGTTGGGAGGGAGCACAGCCAGGACAGCTGACCTGAACTAGTCAAATGGATATTCCATACCATAGAACATCATGCTCAGTATAGAAACTGGGGGAGTTGGCCAGGGGAGGTCGATCGCTTCTCAGGGTCTGGCTGGGCATCAGTCAGTGGGTGGTGAGCAATTGTATTGTGCATCACTTGTCTGTCTTGGGTTTTATTCCTCTCTCTCTCTCTGTTATCACCCTATTATTATTATTACTATTATTGACTTTATTTCAATTATTACACTGTTCTTATTTCAACCCATGGGTTTTACCTTTTTCTGATTCTCCTCCCCATCCCACATGGGGCAGGGGGAGGAGTGAGCAAGCAGCTGTGTGGTACTTAGTTGCTGGCTGGGGTTAAACCACAACAGATCTAAGAGGAGTAAAGAGGACAACTCGAATTACATCTAGTCTTATGTACAGTTTATGAAAAAGCAAGATCTATAATACAAAGGCTTTATAGATTTACAGATTGTCTCAAATTTTTCTTGTGAATATACTTAAGTGCCATTGATTAAGGTGATTCCTCCAAAAGCAAGAAGTAGGAGACAAAGACATAGCAACACCAGCTGGAGTGCAGTCAGTAGAACTGGCTCACTTCTGAGAGAGTGTACAAATCATTCTTTTTTAAAGAGTATAGGAACGGACATGTTTCCTCTACGTGTTAGGAAGCTGCAACAGATGATACTTTTTTCCAACACATTTACATGGGTCCAAAAAAGTCTTTTTAAATGTAATTTCCAGAGATTTAGACACAGTGATGAGCTGTTAGCTCAGGACAGCTATATCTTTAATATCTTGACATGTTGACAGATTTGGAAATGAAATTTAAAGCCCAAACACTCCTATGTTTTGTGTCTGCCAGGACCGCAGGTGTCTCCAAGTGTAACGTACTAACAACTGGATACCTGCAGTGATCCTTCAGTGTAAGATTCTCATCAGCAAAAGAACATATAGAAGAATGTATCTAACATCTTTCCTCTGGTGTCGGTTACATGTATAGATAGATCAATTACAGATCAATTGCTTAGTGTTAGTTTTGTCCAGGAGCCCAGAATCTCTGATACATTTAAAAAAATTCTTTTAATAGGACGTAGCGTCCTGTTACTGTATTCCATAGTGCTGAAAGTACAAAATCAGTGAACATTCTACAGGATAAGGCCTTAATTACTGTTGCTATTACTTAATTACTTATTACTTAATTGCTACTTTGGCTATATATTTACCACATATTGACCAGATGTTTACTAATATCTATTTTTATCTTCATTTTCAGTAAGTCAGATTTCTACTTCCATATATGAGTGTGGGCAAAAATCTGTGGGTCTAATAATTCAAGATCAGTGTGTTTCCAGGGATTTCTTGGCAATTAGCAGTTTACCAGCTTGTCAGTTATCAGACTTGACAATCTTACACCCATCAATATGTGATGTCATGTAATTCTTTTGATTAAATTGACACAGTGATTTTACTGTATTTTCAGACAGAGATGCATTGCTTTGACTTGCTGATTATGTAGCTGCTGATAACAGAAGTTCCACTTCAGCCATTTCAGAATCAGTAGCAAGAAATGCAACTGCATGCCATATGCTTGCTTCTTACTTTATTACTTTCCTTTTCGGTATTATTGCAGTCTGGGGGCTCCCTAAACATCTAAGGTGGTAGTTTTTGATCTTTTAAAATGTCAAACTGCTGCCAGGACACTGTTTGAATGGGTTTACTATCATCACTTCAGAAGGATAGCAATAGCAAAAGAAAACCTGGAGAGAAAATATTTTCCCCTCATTGATTTTTGACCTGAAGGGTCCATGCAGCACGCATCTGTTATCCATGAAAAATATCAACCAGCATATTCACTCATTACTCTTACTTTTTAATGTATACTGGGTAGCAAACAATTCATTTTCCTGAGAAATGGTTTGTATTTTGCAGACATATCTTCACTTTCATGTGTTGCAATATAAAAGCTTTCCCTGTGCCTAGCAGTGAAATCATATCCACAGATGTTATAGAATCCAAAAAATTCAAAAACACCTTCACCTACATAGTTACATAAACTGATTGCATGATCCAGTTGCTGTCAGTTTCTGTCTGGGTCTTGTCAGAAGTATTTCTCAATGTACCTACTTTGATGGAACCTTTCTATTTCTTCTCTTCCTTTCTTCTTTGATGACACTGTCACTCTCAGTAAGCCTGGATAACCCCTTTAACTTTAAATGAACAGAAAAGACATAGATATTGAGGGAGAGGAACAGTTGCCATGAAAGCAAAAAATGTTTCAACTGTAAATGAAAATATTTAAATCTTAAATAACATATATAGCATATACAATGTTTCCAGACTACTAATTATATGTACAATCAAAAGTACTGTTAATAAGATCTGAAAAGTAAGATCCATTATGACAGATGTTGAGAAGTATCCTGTTCCTCACCCTTTTCTCTAGATTCTGTGAATCTTTGCATATTTTTTAATGTTGTAAACTTTTATTTATTGAAAAAAAATTCACTCACTAGTGTGACAAAAAAAGTAATACTTGTATCAGTCAAGACAAAAGATTTTATTTTTTGGGGGGGAAATGAATATGCAGAGATATGCTTTTAAACTCAATCCTTCAGGTAATTTTTTCTGTGGTACTTTTTGCTGTGACCAGTTTCTAGGCAAGTAGTTGCACGTATATAAATCATATTTAAAATTACTTTAAGCAAAAAGGCTTGTTTTGACCACACTTCAGTGCTGTGAATTGAAACAGTTAAAACTGACTATTACTTAGAGAGAATAAAACAAAATGTTCAAATAAAGTATCAGAACAGGTAAGCAGAATTGACTTAAATAACTGAATATTATCAGATATGAAAACCTAACTGATAATCAATGCAGATGATTAACAACCAATATTAAATAGTTGATCAAATAGAAATAATTGGGAAATCCATTTCAAAAAAAACCTAACCCTAGCTGTACTGGACATGATTGATTCTTTGCATGTCAGACAAATCTAAGCAAAAGTACTCTGATCAAGGATGTCTGAAGGATATTTCATGAACAATATCTTCCTGCTGCATTCCTCACAAGATGAGATTGATTCTTGCCTTGTACTCAAAGACTTAGATTGATAATAGGTTTAGCAATTTCAGTGTCAGTAATCATTAACCTAAAAGGTTCTTCCAAAGAAAGTTGGGTAGATATCTGGTCCAAAATCTTTACATTATTACACTTACTAGATTTTAAAAATACCTTAAAGTTAAAGGGCAAGAAGAATGTAGGAGTCTTCTAGGCAAAACAATAGGAAGTATTGACTATTCAGAGCCTGGATCAACAGTTCAGCTACGTACATTTTCTCTCTTCTAAAAATGGGTGTAAAACAGTCCTTCCAGCACATATGGAATACAAATCTAGCTATATTAAACAAGCCATTGTATTTGATGCTGTTGTGGAGTGTATTGCATAGACTGAAGAAGATGATCTTCCATCTTCACATGTGATAGAGGGGAACTACACAAAATTTGATTTCTGGTCTTCATCCAGATCACAAGCACTATCTTTTTTTTTCTTGGAGTCCCAAAGGTGTCCATACTTGTATTTCTGTTTAGTCCTTGTTTTTTTAGTGTCCTCCTAGGTAATAAAAACCCAGCTGCAGTTCCAGCATATGCAGATCTCTGCTTCACAGGCAAGTAGATCAGCACAGGTAGGGCACTACATTCTCTTGAAATTATCTTCATAAAATTATATAACAGACTTCAATAAAAAGCAATGATTCTCAGTAAAATTGCCTTGCATGTACTAGTAAAAATTAATCAAGTAGCTCTGTGTTATAAGGAAAAAAGTTTATGAAAACATGGTCAGAACTGATTCTGTTAGGCATTTACTGTCACCAAGGTGCGGAAAGGAGCACTTGGGAAGGCATCAGCAGGGTGATGAAGATAATACATGTTCTAGAGTGGTGGAGTTATTGTAACTGATTTAGAACAACAATGAAAAGAGAAAAATTCATGACAGTTTTCTTACAGAGATTTTTTACAAGCATAGTAAGTTGAAAAAAAAATTTATTTTTCATCTGTTTTACCCTCTGAACAAGTTTTTTTGCAACTACTAAGAGAAGATAAAGAAACAGATCTTTTGATGATGTTGAGGATGTCATTTAAGGTTTTGAAATGGAAACATGTAACAAATTATGACCAAGATGACTCGCAGTTTCATAGCATAATTTGAGTGATAATAATGTAAAACTTGTTTAATAAATATTCTCCATAGCAAAATTATTTGAGTTTTTAAACTGAAATACTCACTTCTTAGATATATTAAACCCTGACTGATGGTACACATTTCTACTATAGCAGTGAATTGTGTTACTTTTTGTGCAGACCTCAATTCAGTGTTAGAATATTCACCACATCTTCTTGTTTATTATAACCTTATACTTATTATTTCAGTGAGCTATCTGCCAATTATAGTATGTATTAATGTAGAATTAATATTTGCATTTTTTAAGAGAGATGTGAAATTTACAACATTATCATAAGCAAGCTTAAGCATTCTCAGATAAAAAAGATTGATCACATAGCAAAATGCTGAATATAAAGACAAAAAACCTCGTAATATAAAAAAAACCTGAGGCTGTTGAAGAATAGAGATGTATTTCTTGTGTTTCTTGTATGCATTATCTTACATTGTTCTTGTTTGAATATTTTCTGCCAAGGCTGAAATCTGCATCTTCAACAAAGTTTTGCAAACTGGAAAATCTAATTACGTATGAAAAGATCTATTTTGAATATAGAATTTTGGTAAAGTATTTTAGACCTTTAAATAGGAACAGCAACCTCTCACAATCATGCCTAAGCCTTAACTTTCTTTAGAGACACTGTTCAGGACTGGGTAAGGATTCCTGACTTTGGTCAGAGAGAATAAGATGTACCTTTAAGTGGCATAGAATCATAAAATCATAGAATAGATTGGGTTGGAAAGGACCTTTAAAGGTCATCTAGTGCATCCCCCTTGCAATAAGTGGGGACATCTTCAACTCGATCAGGTTGCTCAGAGCCTTGTCCAACCTGACTTTGAATGTTTCCAGGGATGGAGCATCTACCACCTTTCTGGGCAACCTGTTCCAGTGTTTCACCACCCTCATCATTCCTCCTTGTATCTAGTCTGAATCTACTCTCTTTTAGTTTAAAACTGTTACCCCGTGTTCTATTGCAACAGGCTCTACTAAAAATCTTTCCCCATCTTTCTTCTAAGCCTCCTTTAAGTATTGAAAGGCCACAATAAGGTCTCCCCAGAGTCTTCTTTTCTCTTCTCCAGGCTGAACAATCCCAACTCTCTCAGCCTTTCTTCACAGGAGAGGTCTTCCATCCCTCTGGTCATTTTTGTGGCCCTCTTCTAGATCTGTTCCAACAGGTCCAGGTCTGTCCTGTATTGAGGACTCCAGAGCTGGATGTAGTACTCCAGGTGGGGTCTGACCAGAGCGTAGTAGAAGGGAAAAATCACCTCCCTCGACCTGCTGGTCGTGATTCTTTATATGCAGCCTAGGATACAGTTGGCCTTCTGGGCTGCGAGCACACATTGCTGGCTCATGTCCAGCTTTTCAGCCACTGGTCCCTCCAAGTCCTTCTTGGCAGGGCTGCTCTCAACCCTTCATTGCCAGCCTGTATTGATACCGGGGCATGTAGTCCCTTGGTCAGACCTAAGGAGGTGGTAAACTGAGTTTTAAATGTATGATGTAGAAAAGCAGGGAAAGAAAACTTATTCCTCTACTCATTGGATATTTTTATTTTTTGTTCTTTTGAAATTAAACCAACAACCTTTGAATTTTGCACAAAAGAACTTCAGGAGCCTCAAAGTTGTTTTTCACAGTAGAAACATGTTTCCTGTCCTTCACTAGCTTGCAGAAGTTCCTACTCATTCTTTTAACATCATAATTATTAGCTGAAATTCTAATGAATTTAATAATGCTATATTGTCCATGCTCTATTATGCACATAATTTTGTTTTTATTTATACACACCACCAACCTTATTTAGGGTGCTGTGTAATTCTTTATAGGAGCATAACTATCAGGGAAGGATCATGATGTAGTACGTATTATTGGGTATATATTATGTATTAAGTAGACATACAGTTCCCTATATGCTCTATACAGACCAGAAGTCTTAGAATACAGATTCTCACTAACTAGATTAAAGAGGAGTTTAATATGTTGAAAACTAGCTGAGAGTCTAGACAACAGAAATTGACATTATAGGCAGCACCACACACTATTTCCTGTTGTCTTTATCATGTTTAAAGGATTTTAGAGTGCTTGTAAGTTTACTAATGCTGCTTACAAGGTGGATAGTGGTCCTTAGAAAAAACTCTTTTGATTCAGCATTTATAATAGAAGGTTAAAGAGATGGTCCTTATATCTCACATAGGGATTGCAGAATTTAAATTCTTCAAGAAAAATACAAAGATGTCCAAACTGAGTTAGAAAACTGGTATAGAACCAGGAGAATAAAAAGTTGCTAACTGGAACCGACTTTTATCAATCCAATATCATACATTGATATATTCCAAAATATTATACATCAGAGAATGAGAGGGTAGAGAAGAAGTTGACACAGCAGAGATGTTTGAACTACAGTAAGTGAGGACAATAGTGTTTTGTGTGTATAGACAATGATTTTCATAGTAAATTTGTGAATAAGGATGCATGAACTACTGCATAGGCACAGAGGAGATAAGTGGCTCATCCAAAATTAGAATTCACTCTCTCCAGGTCTGACAACTCAGATATATTTGTGCTTCTTGCAGCATACTTTGATCATCTACTGTATGTAAGAATCTCTGATTTCATTCAAGTGGACATGGAAGTGAAAATGCATCTCTTATGTTATGCACATGTATTACTAACAGGCTGCTGCTTATGTTTCAATTTGAAATCTTACTGGGCATTTCCTCTTCGATATTTACTTATTTTAGGTGTAATGTTCAGTTACACAGCAAGGTGAAGATCTGTATGGACAGCTTTATTTTCTTTTTTTTTTTTTTTTTTAATTTACAGTAAAAAAGGCAAAGTCTAGAGTTTGCTGTTTATGTAATTTGAAAGTTCATTTAAACATCTTTCACACTGTAATTGTGTTCATTTCCAGGAATTCCTCTCTTGTTTTGACATCTTGTCAGATGATTGCTCTATAAATATACCAACTTGATGGAAGATGGTTTTCCACCCCCTGAAACCAATCTTTTCATGGGGGTAAGTTCAGATTCTGCTACCTACACATCACTTTTCTTTTCATGTGGTTTTGCTGATGGCATTCACTGTTCATTTGAATGAAATGGCCTTTTTAGATTAGTACTATTTTTTAGATTAGTATTTTGTAGTAGATCTAAGAAAGTTATTTGAAAGAGTTCAGTCATTAATGGTGATATTCAACTGGAGATTCAGAAACCTGAATTCAGAGCTTGATTCAGTTGCTCACTTGAGATGTGCATTTCCATTTTTATCACTAGTTCTGCTTGAGACGCTTCATGATATTTGAAAGTCCAAAGGAGGCTGGCAGGTACAAGAGAAGACCTTTGGGACACCTGCTCTGCTTCTGAGGCTTGATTCAGCTGCTGGTGACTGGATGTCTAGAGTAGCTTGCAATGTACTCAGGTATTTTAACTGTCTTGCAGGCGGTTTTCCAGGATTGTGCATCACTCTAGGAACAGTAACTAGGAATTAGACTGACTAGAAAATAACTAGTCAGATCCACCTCAAAAGTTTGGCCTCCTTGGTCTCCCTTCACATATGGAATCAAAGTAAATTAAAATTTGTAATCTATTATTATATATGAACAAACATACCTGTGAAAGAGATGAATATGGAGCTTTCCCAGACTGCATCCTGCCTTTATGCATAATATTGTTCTTGTATTTTAGAAAGCCCAGTACCTTGATTAAACTCCTGTTCTAATGTATAACACATCATTAATAGAAATGTTTTGACAACAGTTTCATTAAAGTTAATTTGGAGGAAACATGATCATGATTTTATGTGTCAGTTTATTTTAAAGAAACAAGGTTTAAATGACACATGTATGTCAATGGGGAGTTCTAAACATCCATTTAAAATGTTCATTGCTATCAAGAACATTGATTTGGAAAAAACAACTTCATAAAAACAAGAGCAAATTCTCAGTATCGTCCTCTAACAGTATTTATTGTAGTGAGTACATCATATTTTCCACAGGAAAACTCAAAGATAAAATTTAATATCTTGATTTTTCACAAGATCAACTATAATATAAATATTTTTTTCCTTCTTTCATTTTTCATAGAGTTTCCCTTCTGAAATAATTTGAAGAAAGGCCAAACAATAATCTAATCAGTACATTTTAGAACTCATGTAAAGGAAAATACTAACACCTTTTTTTCCATGAATTAATTTCATATTGCATCATTGAGAGTCAATAGATTATTATTCTTCAGAAATTATTTTTATAAACCACATAGGGTAGTTTTATTACTTTACTCTATTTCTTATTTATGTATGTTTTAAAAAATAATACTGGAAACTATGGTAAACACACTTTAAGTATATTTTGAAGATTTGTTCTAAATATGCAAATGAAAATTATGTTAAAAAACATTTGATCTACGTTTTCTCATTTTTTAAGAGTAATAAGCTTCAACATTTTTAAAGTTCACTTTGTGCAACTATTTAATGATATTGTTAATGTTAAATAGTAATAATAATAGTAATAATGTATTCAGATTTGACTTTCTAACAGTGATGATATCATTTGACTCCTAGGATGTTTTCTTTTTTTCTCTCTATGCTTAGTTGCTCTTACGACATTCAGGTTTTGAGTTTGTAAATTGGCTTTTTTTGAAAACTTGTTCTGTTATTTGTCCCAGATATTTAATGATGGGAGGTGAGAGGGAGGAGGAAAAGAAAAAGATTAGAAAAATCCTTTGCTTTTTATTTGTTAAATGTTTGTGACTCTAAGGTATCTCTCCTTATGTAGGTGTTAGTGAGGATATTTTAGGGCCAAATTTCATGGAAAAATAGATTGCTAATGAATTCTACCTGTATGATATTCTACCTGAATGATATACCTGTCTATGCTGATCAATATGTATAAATTGTGCTCACTCCTCTTTTGAATCAAAGAATGCAGAATCTACTTTTTATGGTATTTTATCATACTTACATGTTCAGATTTTCAAACTTGTCTGGTTCTACTAAAAATACACACAAATTTGCTACCTACTAAATATTTTAAATAGTATACATATTCATTGTCAAGCCAAACAGGATTTTTTATTTTATGTCAGCATACATAAGTTTAGGTCCTGCAATTAACGTACGACAAAGCATGCCTTGATGCCAAAAATTTTAAGTTAATTAGCATGCAATAGCAGACTGGCTCAATTTGGAATGCAAAATCACACTTTGTAATAAATGTCATTCATGATCACAAACATCTTTCACTTTTCAGTGTGAAAATGAGAGTTTTATAATTTCCTTGTCTCACTTTTTTATGTTGTAGCATTCCCATGAAATATGTAATTTTACCTCTTACATAGAAACAGTTCTAAAAAGCACCAAATAGTGGTGAAGTTTATTTACATCTTTTTAAGTGAAATACCTTTTCTCAATATCCTATTGTCTTTAGAATCCAAGATTATGATTAGTTCTGTCACATATTGTTTTAAATTTTCCAGTTTATAAATTAACTGAGCAAGTCGCTCAGTGTTAATAGGTAGAGACTACTCAAATAAACTGCTACTGTGGTGATTAACATTAAAGGATTAAACTCACAGGATGTCTCAACCCGTATTACAAATTTACTTATGGGAATTGAATATTCACATGAATATATAGTTATTGTCAAGTTTACATACCTATAACTGTTGTATGAGAATAATGATGGCTTATTGAAGAAGGATGGCGTGTTGATGTCAGAGTCAAAGCTTATCTATGATTCATGTTGTGGTGTAACTTGGGCGGTAATTGTTCCTTTAGAAATAGGTTTATTATATTAATTAATAAAAGAATTTTGTTAAAGGACAGGTTTGAACTATTTATCCCTGGATTACTGCATCGCTAGCTCTTTTCCTGGCTGTGCTTTTTACCACCCCACTTCCCTCTTCCCAGGACAAACCTGCAATGGATGGCAGTAGTAGTAAGCAGCTGCAGATGTCAACCTGATGGTCCTGCTTAGTCTGGGGGCCAGACATTGGTTCCTGCCTTTCTTAGCAGTAAGAGACATAGTGTTATTGTGCAGACTGAGGACTGGAGCAGATCATTACACAACTCCTGTCATTAGGATCTTGGGTTTTCTTCCTGTGGAAATGGGTGCTTCTATGTCAGGAAAGGACCCAGCTCCTGTATGCCTGGCTCCAGTCTCAAAACAAGGATGAACTCTCAGCCATGCAATTAGATACAGAAACTTAAAAGCATTCTTAGGAATCCTCCAGTTTATGCATAGGTAGATAAGCTCCAGACTGAATCAAAAAGAAATAAACAAGTGTTGATAAAACTAGATCATTTAGTGTAACCTGTTGTATACAACACCTACCCACAATTTTATGCTATAAAAATACCACTCTGAAAGTCTGCAATACAGCTTTCATGTTATTTCAGGTATTCGGAAATGAAAGTGTGTAATAATATTTATGTTCAAGGCCTACAGGACACCACATGTGACCCTGGAAGGATTCAGAACTGGTTTCTTATTAGCTGCATCCAATCTGCTCTGGAGGTGGCTCACTCAGAGCAGCACCCATGTGAGCCAGTACGGGCCACAGAGCCTCAGGGCAAGAGGTTGCTCCATGGAGCAGATTTCTTATGTAGCAACACAAACGCATTCGCAATAGAAATTGAGACTCTAATTCTATTTCTTTTGTGACAGCAGAATAAGGCATTTTCCATCCTAGAAACCTAAAGTTTCTGACACTATCATCACAGGCTGTTTTGTCTGAACAAATGATTGACATTTTTGGATGCTTGCCAAAGTATATTTACTTGCATAATGTTGTACCTAATAATAAGTATATATATATAAGAAAAGAGTTCATGTAAAGTCCTAGCCAGCAGCCCAGTTTTTCTAATTTCTGAAGATAGCAAAGTTTAGAATGTAGAAGTCAGAAAGACATTTTCACTAAAAAGTTTTTATGATCTTGTAAATTTTCTGCTTCTTTTAGATTCTAATAACTGAAATAAATATATGTTTAGAAAGAAAAGTAGACTAGATTATAAAGCTTTTCTTTATTTATCTTGCAGTTGAGATATCAATGCAGAGAGGAGGCTAAATGTCTGCCCTGCTATCATGTTTTCCTAATGATTTCTTTCTACCCAAAAACAAAAGAGAAAATTTCAGTGTTGTTAACTATTCAACTGGTATATAACAGTTTTGCATTAATTTCAGTAAAGTTATAAAAGAATTAGAAATACTTGTTTTTCCAAAGATACATACTTTCACATCAGGAAAAGAAGGAAGGGTATTTTATTATTAATTAAACTCAATTTTTCTGATTACTGATTAACTCAAATTTATCAGTAATTAAACTCAGTTCTGTTTGCTGATTTGGCTAGTTTTTCATGTGAATAGAATTACCATAATGGAGACATGATGAATCATGGTATGGACAGAGAACCATTATAATGATACAGTCAAATGTTGCAGAGAGTCTTTATAGATGAAAGGAAGTAAGAATAGAGCAGCTGCCAAGCTCTGTTGATAAATGCTGCAGTAGTTCAACTTCTTGCCCTGGATTCAGTCTCTATGCATATATATGGGAACAGGGATTTGTGGAACATGTGATGTTTGCTGTTCCTCCTTAGTAAATACCTAAACTGATCCTGTGCTTTTCAAAGCAGTGATGACAGCAAAGCTGTATCATTTGACCACTTGGGAGGAACAATATCCCTCAATATGGTCATACTGACCTGTTGGAAAATCACTCATGACAGAAATAACCTTGGTAAGTCAACCTTAACAGAAGTGACATCAGCTTTGGAAAAAAGGGCAACTCTGAAACAATAAGAAAACTAAGCTTCTATGGCATTGCAAAGTAGGTGGATGTTGAATTGTCAGGGCATGATAGAAAATGCTAGTATAGAAGTATGTATTAATTTTATCAAAACCATAAAATGTCCAGTTAGCAAATATTAAGGTGGTTGTGGGAGTATGCTAGTGTGAATGAAACGTTGGTTAAAGAAACGCTGGAAGGAAGGTTGGACCGCCTGGAAGGAAGGAAGATTGGGTTGACTGCACATCTGCTTGCTCCAGAGCCACTGGCAGCAACGTGATTAGGGTGTTCAGATGTACTTTGCCTCTTTTTTTGCCTGACTTAAATCTCTTTCTTTGCTTAGCAGACACTTGGCTATTTTGGAATAGCTGACTCTAATTTCTTCTGCTTGAGCTCTTCTATTTTGTATAAATATTGAATTATTAATTAGAAAAAAAGTAGGTTATTCCACATCAAGCGTGATTATTGTAAACCCTGGGTAAAACTGGGGGAAGGTGGGGGTTAACTGCTTTGGAGTGATGTCTCCTTTTTTTTTCTTTACTTTTCCCTCCTTAAAAACTGAATGTTCGCTCATTACAATCATATTGGTCAGTAAGAAAATCCACCAGTGATGCATTTATCTAAAGTTTCTGGCCAACTCTGCGTGAAAGCATTTGGGAAATCTAAAAAATTTTCCAAGAGTAGGAAAATCATGTCTCTCTAGATCATCACATTACATTTCTGTTTTCTGGCAATAAGAAGATGCAGCAAGTTTACCAGCACAAGAGGGACTTACGGCCTGTTATGAAGTACTCGTGTTTTATTTACAGTTCTCCACAATTTGAGCTAGTATTTAAATAGTAGATATTATAGCAATTTCTGTAAGTCTTCTACCAGTGTCTGGCTACCACCACTAAGTTGTATATTCAAGTTTAAGACATCATTTTGATTTTCCATGTAGACATTTAGAAAAATGAATATAAATATTGCGATGCTTAGCTAAATAATTTGCCGCACTTAAAAAAAAATTAATCAATTGGTTTGGTAAACAATATTCTGTTAAAGGGAGAAAATAATAATTATAATAATAGTAATAATAATAATCAAACAACCAGCAACGAAATAGGTAAAAACCATCATACACAGTGCATAACTCTAAGAATAGAACCAAAAGTGTTTCATAGTCTGTGAAACACTTGGGTGGGGCTAGTCCAGTTTACTGCTTTCCCTCTTAAGTTGGAAACTTTTCACTTTAATGTGTTTTTTTTTTTACACAAATCTCCTTCAAAGGTAATCAAAC
>NW_009592898.1:0-1876 GCF_000690535.1 Cariama cristata
TGCCAACTGGATTGAACTCCATTCACCACAATTCTTTGAGCCCTTCCATCCAGACTGCTTTTTACCCAGCAAAGTGTACATCCATCCAAGCCATGAGCAGCCGGTTTCTTGAGGAGAAGTGGGAAATGGTGTCAAAGGTTTTACTAAACTCCAGGTAAACAACATCCGCAGCCTTTCTCTCATCCACTAAGTGAGCCACTTTGTATAGGAGATCAAGTTAGTCGAGCAAGATCTGTCTTTCATAAACCCATGCTGACTGGGCACGATCACCTAGTTGTCCTGAACTGCCACAATCCTTACAAAACTATCTCCATGGTTAATGACACTGGAATAGTTTCAGAGATCCTAATTACCTGACCTATCATGGCATTTAATACCTTAAATCTGCCCTTCATCATCACCCTCACAGCAGCAAAATCATGTGCCTTACTACAAATGCAGAGAGATTCTCTAATCTGTAACATTCTATTTTGTGGAGGAAAGGAATTGATTTCCTTTCATCAACTACTGCACTATTTTTCATTTCTGGTCAATTCCCTGCCTTGTACATCTAAACATACAAGATCTTGATCTCTTGCTTTAAAACCTACTATTTGAAATTAATAAAAGTAAACAAAAAAGTGCATAAGGACGTAGCTCTATTTTTCCAAATGAGCATAGGCACCTGCCATCAGGTTCTTAAAGACCTTTAGAATCAAAAGATTTGCATAGGTGTTTTGGAAAATCTGCCTATATAGAAGTTAAATAACTGTTTCAAGAAGGTTAACCTCACCTATTGTCACTGTTTTCTTCACTTATTTCATTTGTATATGCTGAAACCATCTCACTGTTTCTTTTTAGCTCATTTTTCAGTGAGGCTTTTGTTTGAAACCTAATTCTAGCACTGATCTATATATAATCTTGGGCATGAGGCAAACATTTTGTGTCCTTTAATTTTCATTTTCTCTTCCCAGCGTTCTTATTCCTACTATGAACATTCAGAACTTGAATGTGGAGGATGTATTGTTTACCAGATGCTGGTAAAAGCACCTACCACAGGAAGGTCATCTTCTTGCAGAAAGGCTACTGCAACATTCTCACTGTTTCACCACACAAAACTATCCAGCTTGCCCAACATCTGCTCTTGTTATTTCCTCTCTTAACACAAAGATCTCCTTTCTTCTGAACAGTGAGACCAAGTTGATAGACTGGATAACAGAGAGGTCTGTGGGTTTTATTTTACATCCCTCTCTGTCTACTGGAAGACATGAAGGGAAGGGGACCTGAATGACATTTCAGCACCACCTCCTGACTTAAACCATGCTCCCCTACTGTGCCTCTGGTCTCAGAAAAAGTGTGACATAGAAGTAATTCTACAACTTTGGAATATGATTGTGATTTTGAAAAACCAACAAGTCTTCCCACCAGATTCTGCTTCATTCATTCATGTTTAATCTCTGAAATCAGTAAGATGACTTGCAGAGTAAAGATAGCAGAAAGTAGAAATACAGTTTTTGTAAAAGTGAAAAATTCTTTGCCATCACTTTTTATGAAGGCCCTACATTTTTCAAGTCTATAAGAATTTGCTCAAGGATGAACGTGAAATAAGCTATTCTTATTTTTGCTTTTGCTGAAAATCCTTTTCTAAGTGTACTCTGTAGTTAGCCACCAGTTAGCCAGAGTATTTATTATAAACTTTATTATAAATAAAAGTCAGACTTAATATGTAAGGGTTATCCTTGTAAAAAGATAAGATATGTGACAGGAGATCTCAGTAGTTTTAGAAACATGGGTCTATGTGTACCTAGGGTACTATGAGAGCTCTCACATTTCAAACCTATGTCTGATTTTTAAAATCACTGTAAAGATACTGTCACCGTTTAAGGCTGGGCTGGCT
>NW_009592899.1:0-16055 GCF_000690535.1 Cariama cristata
ATGATTCTATGATTCTAAAACCTGCTCACTCACCCCTTCTTGTCCTTTTTGGTAGGACTACCAGATTGTTAGTCTTTGACTAAGGCTGTTCTGTATTTTGATGTATCTACCAAACAGATCTCTTGAATGAAGCAGTTGCTGTTATTTAGTCTAAAGGCTTGATTTTGTGAACTTCCATTTCCCATACAGATGCTGTTGGCCAGGCCAGAACACCTTGAAGATGTTTTGAAGCTGGTTCTTGGGCTGCACAACTTCCCTGGAGGTCACTTATCTGAAACATTCCCAATGTTTAACAGTAAAAACTAGACTCTACTTGACTGTGCCTACCTTTGATACTGTGTAGGAATGTGTTGGTAAATCTTTGGTATTTAGAAGAGTGCTATAAAATAGATGGGAGCAGGTGTACCTTCACACCGCTGACTAGAAGGCCAGCCATTTAGTATTTGTTTCAAAAAATTGTGATATCTGAGACTGTGTGCTCACTGTTGACATTCTGGCTCCTCCCAGCAGGGGAGAGGTAAAAGGTACTTAAAATGGAAGGCCACCCAAGGTGGCAGAAAAGGAGTTAACTCATGTGCCCTGTTCCTGCAGTATTCCCTGTTGCTGTTGGGCTCTGTGCTCAAGGTTATGTTTGCATTGCGGCATTACAAGCATTCCTGACTCTGCCTTTTTTTCCTTCCCATTCAGTGCACTGGTATTAATGACCACCCTGCTATCCCTTGACATCTTCATGGAAATATTTCATGTCTTTCTTGTGGACAATAAAGTCTTTAAACACAGAAAAAGCCCTCCATGTCTGAGTGGTCTTTGACATTTGCAAACATGACTTAAGTAACGTTAAGTACTTTTCGATCTCCCTGTTTTCCTTATTACTCCAGAGCACGTATCTCTCCAGTTTTACTTCAGTTTAGGCTGAAGAAAGCGCCTTTTAATTTAGTGTTAGCCATTTGGTATTCTAGGGAGGGCTGAAGGACAGAAAATTGACATTTATGATATACACACATAAAATAAACAAATTCCAGGAAGTTGTGACAAATCATGCAAAGATGATATTTCCAATCCGCAGCTGTGAGAAGAACTCTCTAACTGTAGAGAAAATTGTACATTTTGGATTTTCCAACTGGAAAGATAAGAGTTTGATCATTCCAAATCTTCTGCAAAGTCACTTTTTTTTTTTTTTTCCAGACTAAACGATTAGATAGTCTAAGTGTTACAATCCTCAGTACCGGCGGCTAAAAAGAGTGAAAAGAGTTTCACATGTAAGTTACATACGTTATCTTTTTCATGGCTCTTGTAGTGTTTTTTCTTATCCTGGGGAGCTATCAAATGGACAAATCCTGTCTTACCCATATACTCCTACAAGAGTGTATGACTGCATAGAGTGATGAAATTGTGAGATCATTTGAAGATTGTCTGGATTGTATTTTGTCCCTGGAAGCCTGGCAGAAGGCAATTTGCAAGCAAATTTATTTGCTCTTACAGACTTAGATACATATGTACACAACATACACATACACCCAGTGTTCATAGTTATTAAGTTTAAACACAGATATTAATTGTATTTCTAAAGAGAAGGAAACACCATCTCGGATAGCATTGTTAAAAGATGTTGATTTGTTAATAATTCCTGCTACTTTCAAAGCTTGACCGTTGACTATCTTCAGAATCTGTTCTTTGAAAAACACTTTTAGGAACAAATCAAGTGCAGTAAAACTGACTGAAATGAAGACTTTGGCAACAGTTACTACTAAGACTTCAAGAGTGTGGAAAACTTCATAAATACGAAATTCATTTTACCCAAACATTTCTTAGCAAAGCCTTATAAGTGTTCTGGAGTTTCTTTACCCTCATCATTGATTTCTAAGGAATATGTGTGTAAAATTAAACAAATCTGTTTCTTCTCTTGCTTTAACTATTTCCTGGTGCTGCATTGGCTCTGTTTCATGATGAACTGTTGATGCTGCAAAATCTGGATAGTGGTGTGCAAAATAATTCAGTTAAAGAAGCTAAATGATTCAAATATCCCAATACTCAGCAAAGTGGAGGAAACTAAGAGACTTGTTTAAAATAACTTGCTGAAGTTTCAGGAAGTTGGTACTTGTTAAAGTTCCTTGAACTTTTTTTTTTCTGAAGATTTGAGTTACTGAGAAGAATTGGTAATACTTCAGCTTTGAGAAAGTAACTTTTTTGTTCTTCAGGTTTTGGAAGTCTTTCAGCTTTTGATGTAGTTATAAGAGACTGATATTTTAAAAAGTGTTTGCTTTTCTTAATTATCTTTTGCTAGGAATATGTTCTCAATGGGAAGGGGAGGGTACACCTTTCACATCATCGGGAGGAGTAATACACCAAGAAAGATGGCCCTAGAAAAAGCATGGTGGTGTTCTTGGAGGTTCTATTTGGTAGCATTATAATATCCCAAGTGTTAGGATTCATTCTAATGTAGGCAAGATGAAAACAAAATCCGTGTGACTATCTCTATTTAGACATTTGGAGGAAAAATGCTGCTTTGGTAATAGGTAGAATTGCCATCTAGAAAGTTTGCTGTATTAAGAAAAAGATTATAAAGCTGTTGTGTGTTTCATACCTTTCATAAGGATAGACAGATTGTCAATACGTTTATGACATAAAAGTCAGGAAGGAAAATTAATAGATTCATTTAAACAAAATGAAAGAAAACTCTTCAATTTCAAAGAGATAAATGAATTTTGATTTAGGCATGGTACCAGGTCACAGTGTAGAATAAAAAACATCAAGAGTGATGTTCTCTCTTGCCATAGAGCACCAACTAAGCTAAGTTACCTGATCGTCATTTGAAGAGTGTGAAAAAGACTTCATGCTCAATTGTCTGGAGAAGCTAGAGGCTGGGAAGTGAAGCCAAGGCCATGCTACATTGCAACTGGGATTTCATGACCAGGAAGAAGCCAACACATTGACTAGTTAGGAATGTAATTACTATTACACTATGATATACGTACTATTTAACTATAGTACATGCCTTTAACAGTTCATTTCTAGGAATTGAAACGTGATTCTTCATTTTAGCTTTCCAAAGCGATTACAGATTTCTGTGTAAGTAAAATACTTCAGTATTTTAGATTTATTTGAATTACAGAATACAGGTGACACTGTCCAAACCTATTCTTTTTGGCCCAGTGAGAGAAAATGCAGGAGTTAAAGCTTGGTAAAATTAACTGAGAGTTGACTTGTCTTCAGTTTTATTACAAAACAAGTCTTCCAAGAAAAAATATGCTCAAAACTGGGTTGTGTAGAACTTGAGGAGATAAAGTTAATAAATTCCTTTCTTATTGAACACAATACTCGGAGAATAACTTTCATCTGGTTGGAATACCTGTACAGAGATGCCCAAAGAGAGCAACTACCTCAGTCAATGCTATTGTAATCCTAAAAGACTCTACTGCAACATAATCTAACAAAACGCTTTTACATCCTCAGTGGCCTATAAGCTGCACAGACATTTACTTAACCTAAACACTGTACTCACCAGTTTGTGCTGGAAATATCTGTGTACAATCTGATAGTGAATAAAAGCGGAGCTAAGAGAGTGATGGGTAGAAGACACTGTTCCTTTAGGATTGCAACACATGTCTAATAGGACTGTCTTTGTAGTGGCTATGTTCATGCTTCTTAGGTCTAAAGTTGTTATTGCAGCTCAGGCTCAAACGAATAAAATATTTCTGCTACTTAGGATAAAATATGATCACTTAAAAACATCAACAGTATAGATTTTGCATATGTTGCATTTCTCAGATTATTTATATCATAGTCGTATACATTCTTAAGCCTGAATTGTGTGCCCGCTGGTAACACGGAATTTCTATTAGCCTTTGATACTTGTCATTTCTAGGATAAATCATTTGCTTTTGTTGACTTTGTCCATGATTTATGTTGCACCTAAGCTATAATAAGTGTGATATCTAAAATGACAGAACGAAATGTAGGTCCACAAATATTTACATTTAAAGTGATCAAGAAGTTCAAGATAGCCAGGACCAGGTCCAAAATTGTGAAAAATACTCTGAGGAAACTTCAATCCAGAGTAAGAATTAATTTTGTTCTTAATTTTCTGCTCTTTCACTTACAATTAAATAATCTGTGTTTTTGGAACCCTGGTGAGCAAAAAGCTCCTTAGGAACCTCTTTAGTAACTTACCAATAGAGATGCTGTATCGCTAAACTTCCAACTACAGCGATACGTCCATTTGAAATGCTGTCACTTTGTGTAAGAGAGCTCCTCTCTTGTTATGAAGCACAAAATGACATCTGTTTAGCACTGACATAATTAGAATCAGCGGTAGATAGATCTATACTAAAGACTAACCCAAGAGGATTGTTACAAGAAGTGACAGCGAAGACGTCAGAGGCTAATTAACTCTAACCTCAACTGGACAACAACGAGAGTATGCAGGGAACATACTATGGCAAGGACATAGTTTGTGTGACTGAAACAGGCCTATGAAGAATATGACAACTACTTGCATTACTCTACTCCACTTTCCTCTACTCACTTCTACATGGTTACCTAACTGGATTAAAGGGATTATTTTTTACTTTTTCAGAGTAGAGGGATAAAACAATACAAAGAATGAGCAGTAATCACACAGGCACCTCACTCTCTTGGCGGCCCCTGTGTGACTAGAGAGCCACCCACTGAACCTCACAGCTTTGAGTGTTGATGGACCAACACTATTTTCCTCTCTACACCAGAAGGAACAGCTCTTGTTAATTTAATGTGACTAGAAGTGAAAACAAGGAAGAAAGTTTTGAATAGACCTTCATGCAGCAGTAGATCAGACTGAGGACAACAGAGCAAAGCAAGGAGCTTTTTGAGACAAGCACTAAGCCAACCTCCCAAAAGGAAGATGTGGAATGACTGCCTTGTGAAAAAGCAGAAGACAGCAGGTGTCAAGTGACAAATATGTACATTAGGTTTGTTGTTTACTCTATTTTAAGGACTAGAAATGCAAAGCATTCCAGTTTAAAAGCAAGTACTGTCTTGGAAAGGCCACCCTGTGTGATTGTGAGCATCTATTGGCCTTAAAGCTCCGAAGAAAGTAACCTCATGAGTATATGGACTCACGTGGTCTTGTTGCAGAAGCTATCATGAACACTGTGCATCAGAGCAAGAGACACAGACTTCACCCCACTCTGACACCAAGGTGCAGAAATGATCACAGATATCCTTAGCTGGTGACTGAAAGACAAAGATTTTGATACTTTACTTGGAAATGAGGTTGGAATGGGACTGTAAGTCAGGTCCTTCCCTCTTTCTTTACAATAAAATGGGTTGGAGTGACAGTTCTGTACGCTATAGTGAGACTGAAGGTCTTGCCCCAAATGTAAATAAGATGGTTGGATAGAAAAAGATGTGTCATTCCCACCTTTTTTACTTCCATACCTTCCAGCAGCTATAATGCAAAGGAAAAGCTGTAAGCTCAGATTTCTTCACTTCTCTAAGAGGTCAGAGGAACCCAACAGGAGCTGTAAAATGCCTGAAGCTTAGTCACGTGCTCAAGTCAGCTCCTTTGCATCCTGTGTGGAATAAGAGCATAGCTTAGAGCTGCTGTGGCCTTAGGGCCTGGCCAAGGGGAAGGACAACAAACAAAGTGGGCTGAAGCACCTTCAGGTGAAGGGAGCTGAATCCCAAGAGACTGTAAACAGCCTGTGAGAAGGAAAGTGGAAATTATGCATATGTGATTAGATGCAGAGGCATGTTAGAGACATTAAAACTGTCTCAGTTTGATCTGTCTTGTGGGACTATCCTGTCTCTAGTAAAAGCTATGATATCCTCAGAGTCGCTTGGCTTCACACTCCCTTCCTCATGGTCTTCCACAAGCAAAGTCCAGTCTGGTTACTTACCAGTATGGCCGTTATCTGCCAGTATACCACATGTCGGGGGCCAGTCTGGTGCAGCCTCTTGCAGTTGTCCTGAATAAGAAAAACGACTGCATAAGGAAAAATTGTGGGGGTATACTTCGGCATGCCTTCTGGCCTCTTTCTCTTGCCAGAGTGATTTAAGAAGGTTTCAGAGCAAGTGAGGATGAGACCTGCACCCTTTTACTTATGCTTCCTCCTATGATCTTAATCCTTCTTCTGTGGGTTAAGATTTCATCAATGTAAGACACTGTACATGAATTTAACAAAGTGTGGTTTATACCAGCTAACACTGTCTCTGAATTCAGCCCCAGATGTGAATGCCTGTTTTACACTTATTTTCCACAGTATTTACTCCATTCTGGTAAACAGTTTACCACAGGTTCCATTTCTTGGTGTAAAGTAACACAGTAACATGTTTGGTTAATTAAAATAACAACCTAAATAAATATTGGAAAAGTTCCATTTTGCCCTTAATAAAATCATGTTAAAAAATAAACTTGTGAAGAGAGATAATCTTCTAGGATTCTCACTTTGGACGCCTTCCATTGACTTACGAAACAACAACTTCTTGTTGCTGCTGACCAGTACATGAGAGCATGGGAGAAGCAGGGGCATATGAGAAGTGTTTCTCATGAATGACTAGGTATATCTTTATGTGATCGTGTCTGTTCTGTATACATCTCAGCAAAGATGACAGAGAAATAGATGTGCCCCATTCTCTGTTAGGTGAAACCTGAACAAACCAGATTTCACATCCTGTGTCTCCCACAGAAATATTTGGTATCTTCATAAGCTCCTCTAAACACCTCAGCACAGATTTCAATCACATACACTATTTATTAAGTAGATTTGTAAATACTACCATTATTCAGTAAAATGAAACAAGCTGACTAAAAATGATCAGCAAAATTTTTGTATTAAAAATACCAATCTGCTCAGAAAACAAAATAAATATACAGTCATAGGGAAATGGAAAATCATAATTTAGTTTCACACAGAATGCAAAATTTATGTGCTTCTCAACTATGCATTTTTTTACTTACCACTTTTTCCAGTGTGAATCTATGTACTGTTTAAATATTTTATTAACAGAGCTTTGGTTTTAGCCAGAACAATTTTGGTGAAAGAACAATTTAGTTTTGAGAAATGTCATGCCATGATGCATTTCTGTGAATGAAGAACAATTGTACTACTTAGAGGTAAGACACTGGATGCAATAATTAAATGACTGGTTCAGAAATATGATTGTTAACATAAACCAGATTTTTAAATAGCTGTCAGTTTTAAGTGCTTTATCTCCAAATGAATTCAGAGGTACGTGTCATACTCCTGTGCTGCCTGAATTGTGCTATCAGATATTTTTCACTTGTAAGTCTTAATAAAAGCCAATGATACTTGTTTTATTTAAAGAAAAAAAAAAAAGAAGAGTAAAGGTAAATATCGAATTGCCGCATTGCATATTCCCATTCGACCTGTCAAGGAGGAAATGAAGGAAAGCCACAACGTGTAAAGTTTAATGAAGCGTGAAGAGCTTTTAATAAATCTGTTAAACAACTAGTGCTTGAAATTAAGTTCTCAAAATCCTTCTCCACTTAGTCATATCATAGCAGATTAAACTTTTGTATTGCACTGTAAGACACATATATTTCTTTACTGATTGTTCTGGGAAATATTACATGATGAAGACATTCTGAATAAACTATGTTCATTCTGATTTTGCTGAAATTAAGTTATAAAAAAGCCCACATCTAAATAGATACAGCTATTTTCCTCGAAAACCCATTAAATAATGATATTCCTCAATCAATTATACACACTAGAAATACTTTTCATGCCCTGTCATTTGCCGAAATAGAGCTGAATGCGATTTCCCTGGTTGCAGTGGAATAAGATGAGTATCAGGGAAATAAAATAAATTGTCATAAATTGAGATATATCTTCCATTATTGATCACCCATTTGCAGCTATACCTGTCAAAGCAGTCTCTGTGCTCTCCAGTAATATCTGTAGCCGACTGAATATTAGATCAGTATTCTTGTCATAGTCCCTGAAAAAAACAATCTTCAGCTGGGATACTGAGATCCAAACAGCAGTCCTAAATCATGCACCCCAGTCATATTCGTGTGCACTGAGGAAAACAGCCCTTTGTACATTTCATCATTAATTTATGTAGAGGATGTTGTGGCTAATGTATCTCTAAAAAATCTGTAATATAACTTAGGTAATGGCAATCCCTGCCTTCTTTCCTTTTGTCAAGAACACTGAAATACATTAATTTTGTACCACCTGGGTTATCCAGAGGCTCCACGTGGGAATAATGAAGGCCTACCAAGCAGTGCTTCACTCGTTCAGTATTATTTACCTCTGCTGAAACCTCTGCACTGATCACTTCTGAATTGAATTCCTAATTAGAAAATAGCCAGAGAAAAGAGTTTCCAGGCAGTATCCCGTGCAACAGTAAAGAATGGCTGGAGGAGCTTTTCCCATTGTTCCTTAGGTCTGGACTGGGTTTGATCCCTAGGTGAGAAATTCACAGCATTTCCTACATTTCTGGATCTTTAGATGTACGTTTTGGTTTCATGTTG
Source organism: Cariama cristata (assembly GCF_000690535.1). Taxonomy (NCBI): domain Eukaryota; kingdom Metazoa; phylum Chordata; class Aves; order Cariamiformes; family Cariamidae; genus Cariama; species Cariama cristata. The sequence continues at coordinate 8,480 of NW_009592899.1, forward strand.
GGGCATTTCAGAGCCTTATTCTTCCCCTCTATACTTTCCGTGAAATTTAGGTCCTCTGTAAGCCACTAAAAGCATGTGCAAAAGCAAATAAGCTCATCAGAAATTCTAGTTATACCAAACAGAATAAAAATATACTTAAGTTAAATGCTTTCTCCCTGGACTGGGTTCGTTTCAGGAAGTCTAATATTATACCCCAAATCAGTAGGATTCTGTGCAGCTACTCTTAGTTCCTCAGAATCTATGGAAGTATTTTAAAAGAAAATTTATCAGATCATAGAGTTTTTAGATCTTAGTATTTTCCTGTTCTTGTAATGTAATTTCATGATGAGACGAATTTACACCTGCACAGTAACTGCTCCCTCTGAAATGGAAAATACTGCAAGTAAAAAAATGTAAAAAATTGTTTTAATAATGTCTTCTTATGTTTGAACTTCAGAAATAAGTACTTAATCAGATTTTTAAAACATATATTTGTTCCTAGTGGTCCCAAATTGCATTTTACAATCCAATACTAGAAGCCAGCCACATTTGTCCACATAAATCCCAATGATCTTGCCTATTTTCATGTTACATACTAAGGAAAAAGAGAAGGCATATTTATCTTTCCATTAGAGCACGCAGGCAAACCGAGTGAGCTTTTCACTTGTTGAAAGAACAGGTTTTTCAGAGGTATAGAAAATGGCAAAATCAGTAAATAGCAGGCTGCCAGAAGGGGTCGAAAGAATCATCTGCCTGTGTTTTTGTACCAAACAACCTACAGTTTTTCGTATGTGAGCTTTCTTTCCCCTTTTTCCTGGAGAATGTAGTGCAGACCACAGGAAATGAAAAAAATGTTTATTAAGCTGTCTCCAACAGCAACTAGATGCTTCCAAGGAAGATATAAATCCCAATATTCACTGAGGAAGAAGGAGAAAGGTAATACTTTTTTAGCTTCGGGCAAAGTACAAAAACAACAAGAGAAGAGTCTCTCTCAAGCTATTCCTGATGCAGTGAAGCGATGCAGTGAGTTCCCAAAACTGAGTTTGGGAACCTGTCATACCAGGATCATCAGTACATTTAGTTCTAACTGAATTTTACACAAATCTGAGTATATTGGTGAAGAGTCATGCGTTCAAGCACAAACATCAGGAATGCACCATGAATCCAGACACAACCCAGTGCCCAATTTCCTCCATGGTAGGCTAGGATATTTCCAGCTCCAAGTAGGAATTCCACTTCTTTCTGCTATGTGCAGGACTCCTGTCCATTTGAAGACAAAGTAGGGTGCTGTGAAATACTTCAGACAGTTTTTCTGCCCAGAAGGAATGTTTTAGAGATACAGTGAGTGGCAAAGCCATACAGAAGGATTGGGAATTCGCATTTAATTGCTGAACCAAACAGTATAACTTGTATACTTACAGGTCCTCAGTCTGGGTATATGGAAAAAGTAGACAGAGGAGTGAGACCACGTTTAGAAGGTGCTACTTTAGATATGCCATTGCTTAATAAGAATTTGCTGGAGGAGACAAAGGAAGAGGAACTTTACCTAGCCTGAAATGCTAGTTACAGGAAGATGGAGAATAGGTGAAGCAAGGCTCTGCCTTAGAGCTTGTATGTCTTTCCAGAGCCCTCTGGCTCATCTGTGCCTTTTTAAGAGCAAAGTGACTATGGCTAAGAAATTATTTGGCAAAGGTTATATTCATTGCTTGCTTGCCAAATTATGCTTGAAGATGTTAAACCAGAGGCCAGAGTTCCTAGAGTTGGTTGGAAATCAGAGAAAAATGTCTGAGCCACTGCAAAACCTGAGAAACCCGAGGCCCAGGTCTGAGCACTCTGGAGTCGTGCGATCAAGGAAAAGACACTGGAAATCAGAGAAAAATGTCTGAGCCACTGCAAAACCTGAGAAACCCGAGGCCCAGGTCTGAGCACTCTGGAGTCGTGCGATCAAGGAAAAGATTGAAAACTACTGCTCTGTTTAGTACCCTACAGACCTTGCACTAGAACGAGTCCACCTCCATTGGCATATGGGACTAAGTAATTTTTCACACTTACAGAAGACTAACATCGCAAGTCAAAAAAGGTGGTAGTATCCTTCCTAAAAAAAGGCGGTGGGCTATCACGCTTTCTTTTGTACTGAGAAAGGTGTATTCTCTGTCTTTGCCGAGGAAATACTAACCATCAGCACATCAGGCTCCTCTGATCATTACAAGAAAGAAAGTGTTGTAGCTCTGTGTTTGCTCCCTCATCCTACATCCTGTTTCAGCCATTTTCCACCTTCCTACAAAGGAGGCCCAAAAAGCAGGAACTGAAGACAACATGGTTTTTGGAAACAGGACCTGTGCAACTACATCTGCAAGGGTGATTTGGGAGTACCCATTCCCCTTTACAGAGGTCTAGTGGAAAAACAGAATTTACTTCTCTGTCTCCTTCTACGGCAGATCTGCATTGCAGGGCCCTGTGCTTCTGGCAAGAGTAGGCTTGATAGATCTCTGCTGAGAGCCTTTTAGCCCCAGCTGGAATGAGTAGAGCAGCATCATTCAAAAGCGGCGTACAGCCTGCCAGGGACCGTCTCCATCTCTCCACCAAGCTGAGTGACATTTGTTTGGGTCCAAGCCCAGGACTCGTACTCAGATCCCAAAACCTGTGGTGTGTACTGATCCTTCCCAACTCTTCTGTTTGTAACCGTTCCACACCAGTGATCTCACAACATGCTCTTCCAGTCATTGGCATACATGATTTTGTCATTTGTAACCACTGAATTCGTTGCCTAAATATTAATATTAACAGGAGTGTTACAAGACATCAAAGTGATATGTGATTCGCCAAATCATTTTCCTACGAAGTACTTTATAAATGATGCATTAATTCCATCAGGATGCAGCCCTTCAGCATGGCTCATTAAGTCTGGCAGTTGCCTACTTTTCTTTTGATCTTCTGCACAGGGAAAGGAAATAAAAGCCATTTTTATCTCCTCAAGAGCATCCCTTACCACCTGCCCTGAAAAAAGAACAAACAAAATTTTCCATTTGAAGGGAACTTTTTCCCTATCACCTGGGAAGTTCTCACATTCAAGAGTTTACATAAAATATGTTGATAAATTTATAGGCTTTTGGCATTACTCTGTCTCTAAATCAAGCTCCATTCTGAGCCATAATGGTGATCTGTAGGCCTGAAGAACACTTAAAATAATCCCAAACAGGTAGCTGGGATTTTTTTCCAGAATAGAACAGTCTGGTTAATGTAAACCTCAGTCTCCACCTGATAAGTCTTGCACAGCAGGTGGGGACCTGAACCGTCTGAATAAAGCTGCATTTTGCACTCTTGACAAGAAGAGCAAGCACAGGTAAGAGGGTATGAATAAGTGCAGCTAGTTACTTTTACACAACAGATCACTTGTAACTGTGGTTGTACAGAAACCCTTAAAAGGTCACATGCATTATAATTTAAAAGTGCCTTCACTTCAAATTTGGTCAAATGAATTTTCCGTGTAGAACAGGCTATGTCTCCAGCGACAGTTCTATTATTTTTCAACACTTCATTTTGATAAGAACTTAAGAAGCAGTGCCCCAAATGACAGCAGCCGAAAGCTGCATGGACTTCTGGTTACGTGTGGTCAGGCTGAGCCCAGTCAAGTGAAGCGTTCCTCCGCTGATGACCAGTGGACGCAGGTGTCAGAAATGCACCAGCATCTCCGAGTGCTTCCCCAGTGGGCTGGTTGGGTTTCCTGCAACTGTCTCCGCATTGTCTCATCAAATCCACTCTTCAAGCGATGGACCAAATAGCAAGGCTAGAAAATGACAGTGAGGTTTATAAGCATCTCTCTGTTGTATGGGTGTAATGCTGCATGGCAGTTCGAGAATCACGCTGGGGGGTTCCTCTTTCAGTTACACAAACCTAAGTGACGGTATGTTTGGCTCTGACGAATCGGGGTGAAGCACGTCAAGGATGATGGCATAGGGAGGTAGGCCAAATGTCAGATTTTAGACTTCCAAAATTGTAAAAGGAAGCTTGGTGACACAATAAGAGTTTCAAAAAAGCCACAGAAATGGAAAATTAATGAAAGTAGCTTACAAATGATGAGGTAATGAACATGAACAGCTATGCCTAGAGTAAGCTAAGTAGAGCCAATACTAGGTTTGAATTCTCAAAATATTATGTATACTCATCATAGTATACTACATTTATAGTATGATCATTATAAAGAGTCATTAAGAGGGCGTAAAAACAGTGACATTGTAAACAAACATGTCAGTCTAAATGACATCAGTTTCATGCTAAACAGCATGTTTTCAGAATTATGAATACTGTTCTCAAATTTCCATGGGATTTTCATTCTCATTTTTGCCTTATTTTTCTTTTTTTTTTTTTTTTCATTATTTCTCACATATAAGTACATCTATTTGCATAGATATAGAGGAAAGTATAGATTAATCTAAAAGAAAGGCTACCTGTAAAAAGATCTAAGAAGTCCATCCCTATGTTCTCAGAAATGACAAGCATGTTGAAGAATTTTTAGAATCAAGAACACTAGATATTAGTCATGTTGCAAATTACTCTTACAGTGGTCAATTTGAAGCAAAGTGCTGTTGACTCTCACTCAAGATTCATTACAGAATATGCAATTAGCCACAATTGCAGAGTTTCAGCTACAGCCAGCTGTGGATTATGGACAATGAATAATTAACATATAATTATCTAATTGAGAAGTCAGCAAATAGTAGTTAGTTCAATGAGCTATTTAAAAATGTGATCCTGAACAGGTGTTTTTTAATGAAAATTTGAAGGACCTATTTTTATTATTGTTCCATCCTACCTACTACTTTTTGTGCTACATGCCAGCAACAGTGGGTAATGAAGTTTCGAGACGGCTATTTTTTTTTTTATTGGACCATTAGCTATTGATTCCACTAGCTAACGAGTACAAAAAGTTACGAACTTTCTACTTGTCTGAAAAAATGTTGTTTCTTTGCTCCTGTTTTCTTTTTTTTAGAAGCTCTTTACATCTCGCACCAGCTCTATTTTAGGATCTTTTTAACAGATGTTGTCTATCCTACACTGTGATGAAAAGAGGAGAATATTTTCTAACTGCTATAGCACAGTCATTATGTGATGAATAATCATGCCTAAGAAGCAATGCCTATGCTGCTTACATGCAACTGCAGTACCCAAATATGCCTCCAGCACAGTTATCCCCAGTGTTCAATACATTCACACTGGAACACACTGCCGTACTTCATCCACCATTCACACCACAAGTATTTTCCACCACTGACAACCACAGCTGTTCCTTCATAGGTGAAGTGAGGTATTGTGTAGCTCTCACTGAATGTGGCTTTCTCTTTGTAGTACACCAGTAGAGGCAATAACCATAAAATATATTGAAATTTTCCTGTAGCTTAATAGATAAAAACATTCATTAATACAAGTTATTAGGTAGGCTCTGCAATCACAGAATTTTTATAAAATTTATACAACACTGTATTAATGTGTAAAAGACCTACATCAATTATAGAATACTATCTTGGGATAAATTTATCGCTGCCTGTTAAAACAAACTAACATTTTGCAAAATAACAGCTAAATAGGATTAGAACAATCTCTCAATGTAGCTGAATGCTTTTTTTTCCCCAGGGTGAGGAAAAACACTTTTCCCTGTCATGAAAAAGACAAATCACAATCAGTCTGTCACATATAATTTGACAATTTGCAATGCTTGAACAGCAGGAGGCCAAGGCACATATTTCAAACATTGCTATTGATAGAAGAGTTTTACAGTAGCTCCCAATTTCTATGCTGGATAGATGTCCCAGTTAAAAACAGTTGTATAACAGATAGCCATGAAGGCTTGATGCACTGGAACCAAAAGAGTTGCCTGATTAGTTTTGGTCTTCAAGCTGAAAATTTTTTAAACATGCATGGGAAACCAACTTCCATGCTCCAAGGATCAAGCAAACTAACAGGTGTACTATGAATTGTATGACAAAAAAGGGGAACCTTTCTGCATAAATTGCCAGCTATGGCTTTAAGTAAACGGATGGCAATCTGTGTCTGCTATTTGAAGGCTAAAATATGGACGTAAAACTTCCATCTTCTTTTGAAATTTCTCAAAGGCATTTAACAAAGTGTCTTGTCTCTGCTTCTTGGAGATAATGGCCATCTTCAAAGTCAAAACTGTCAAATACTATTGAAACTACATTTATTGGACCTATGGGAAGACATGTCGTAAATAAACATCTTTCCACTGAGTCACCATTTTATATTGCTTGATATACAGAAAAGATGAAAAGAAAAAGCAGATAAAGAAGATCAAAACTCTTCCTTCTAATGTAATGCCAAAAGAAAAAGCCCAAAACAAAACCTGGGTGCATCATAAATCCTATAGCTTAAAAATACTGAGAAAACAGTAAAAGTATTTCTGTTAAAGAGGATAAGGCAAAGGTACAGTCGGCTTTCTCCTAATTAATTTAAATTGTGGCTTTATTCTGAAAACCATGGCAAGGGATTTCACACTGATTATCTCCCCATAATTTCCACACAAAGTATGTTCAGCTTGCAAGTAAACAGTTCATTTTTTCCCTTTTCCTACAAAGCCCTGGAAGCACAGCCTGCCCTCTGAAATGCAAGCCAAGTCTTCTGTTTCTTGTGAATAATCACCAGTTAAAGGCTCAACCTGCTCTGTCACACGTATTCACCAGCATTGCATGTGAGAAGCTGACTGGAACAATTCTAATTGCAATGAAATAAGAGGACGAATTAAATCTTCATTTCCTTCTAATTAGCTTCAGTGCAGCTCCCTCCTAACTCGGTTTTGTGGGGTTTGAGGGGCAGGAAAAGTGAGAATTAGATGTGATTCTAGCAGGGAAGGAAGTGGCTGGGACAGTACACTGGTGAGCACGTTTGTAAAGGATGCCTTTTTGACAAAAAATAGCACCATATTGGAGACAGCAAGAAACCTTGGTTGGTCTTTGCTCCAGACCCTGTTGAAATGTCCTGCAATATTCTCTAGGCCAACCTCTGAATTTATCAAAAGGATTTTTAAAAGAGACTGTGTTGCTGGTTTTGTGCTGCATCTTCAGGCAGCTTCAGCTTGCTGCCTGTGGTGCGGTCAGAAAGGAAATGATCCTTGTTTTTCTTGATGTACGGCTTGCAAAAGACCTACAGTCACATCAGTACACAAACTTGCCATGGATCAGACAAGAATATATTTCCTCTGCAAGCTCCAAAGCTGAACTACCTTTTCCAGCTTTTACCAGAGTTAATATAAGAAGAGAGAAGTATCGGGTCAAAACAAAACTCCGCCTTGCCCAACTGATGCTGGCAGTAGTGAAGACTGGAAAAGTGTAAGATCAGGTCAAGCTGTAACGATGCTTCTCCAGGATACTTGGCTCATCTCTAGCAGCAGACAGCTTGGAGATTTTCTGAGCCAGGCCTGGCAGCATCCTGAGGCAAGGAGTTAGGCAGCTTGGCTGCACGCTACTGGTAAACCAGCCTTGCTCATTTCTCTATAGAACCAGTCACGTTCTAGCTTGATTTAACATTCTTTTTCTTTTCCTTTTACTGGAAGAAACAGTAAACAATTGATTCATACTCACTTTCC
>NW_009592899.1:16091-40799 GCF_000690535.1 Cariama cristata
TGCACTTTATGCATATCTATGATATCCTTCCTTAGTCACCTATTGCCAGGGTGAAGAGACCTATCCTGATTCATTGCACCTTGCATGGATGGATGTCTTTTCAAATCCCTGAGCATCCTTCCCCAAACATTTACTTGTTGCTACATTATCCTTCTTGACATGGTGAAGGGGAAACAGGATGGCACACAAGTGTTTGAAATGTGTGCACACCAGGGATTTGTGGAGAGGCATAAAAAAGCTCTCTGTTAGTTGTCTGTTCCTTGTCATCAGAAGGTCTCAGGGGAGAACTGGCTGACTGAAGCCTCTTGGCTCTTCTGACCATGTAGAATTGGCTGCATTTCAGGGTGTCATTATAAGCCAGATTTCTAATTCTTAGACCCTGTTGCTGGACTACTGTTAATATTTGAGAAAAAATAATTTTATCAGAAAATAAAGTAGGATTGCAGCCCTCAAACTTTGGAAGACCTGCCTGAGAACAAGACATCTGGAAATCAAAAAGAAAAATGAAAGTCATTGCATTTTTTTGTTAAGTTAAACGGCTTATGATTTAGCTAGTTTGGGAGGAAATACAGGACTGATGGGTGAATAGTGGATTCCATTTTCCAGGCAGTACGTACAGGTATAATACATACATAATCACATATTATTCTCCTTAATACATTTGCCAAGTTCCATCTTGAAACCACAGAGGTGTTTTTAACACTCATTAATAATATAAGAAGACTGAGCTAGAAATCTTCTGATGACTAAGAACCTTCCATCTTACATAAATTACTAGCCATTTTACACCCAAGTATTTTGATACCAGCTGCATCCTTCAGGTTACACAGTTTTTCTGTTTTTATTGATAGAGAAAAATATGCTTTCTCATCAGTCACTTTTCCCTGCACTAAAACAAGCCAAGGTTTTTTCCTTCTCTTACATGCTTGACTCTTCATTGCTTTGATCTGCTGGTAGCTTTCCTCTGCTCCCATTCCAGCTTGAATTAATCTAAAGATAGATAAGCAGAATAGTGCACAGCTATGCCAGGCTGGAAGGCTTTTCTGAAAATCCACTTACTCAAAAAGCTCTTTGATAATGGCATTACCATGTCCGATCTACTGGAAATATTTCACAAGGTATCACCTAAGATTAGAGCTGTTTTTTTAAATTTCCCAGCTTCATGATAGTTTGTGATACAGGCACATTTTCATCTTATGATCAATGAGTTATCCAAGACTACTCACCTTCTCATTTGTTTCAGTCAGTTCATCTTATAGCAGAAATTTCTCTTAGTTCATCAGTGCTTGATTTTTCACTGTTGTACTATTACATTCACTACCTAGGCATTTTTGTGTACTCAGGATTATTCAGTCCTTCATAAAATATTCCTGTCCTTCCCTGTTTTAACAACATTTTCTAATTCTTTTAGTAAAAATCATTGCTTGCTCCTGCTTTTTGTATCAAAATCACTAGTGTAACCAGGGAATGAATTTTTGAATAAAGACACATTTAGTAAAAAACATCAGTAAAGTCTGACAGTTCTGAAATTAATTTAATTGTCTCTCTCTTAACTAATTAAATTCTTTACACCAAGTCACATAAAATTCTTTAGTGGAGTTCTAAGAATTTAGTCTGATTTTGATCTCCTCGTCTTAGAAAAATCCGTCATCTGAAAAAGACATTGTATTGTTTTGGTAAAATGCAAGATGGGTAAATCCGTGCCGCGTTCTGTTTTTATTTACGTCTACATTTTTAATAATTCTTGAAGTTTTCTAAAGCCTTGCACATAACTAATATACCACGTAGTTGTGTAGACCATTCTTTATTTTCTCTTTTGTAAATGTATATCCTGTGTTGATTGTTTTCCAGCTTTGCCTTCCTGATTTAACAGATTTATTAAGAAGTTCTGCTGTAGGATCTACAACTTCATGTGTGAGTTCATGCACTACTGCAAGGAGATTATTTGGTTCCCCCAACTTGAGTGCATCAAATTGTTTTCATTTTGATTTCCACTTCAGCTGTTGTAATTTGCTTTTCCACGTTGCATGTATTATACCTCTTTTCCATCTTCAGTATCACCATTCTTACTGAAAATTGATCAAAAGCTTTTAGAAGGACAGCTAGTGATCCACAGTTGGCCCACTGGGATCATCAAGTCCAGAGTCTTACAATCACAAGCAAAAGCCTAATCTAGAAATATTTGTAGGATATATGTGCCAAATACTGCTTCCCAGTATCTGATAACCTAAGACTTATAGTATATATAAAAAAATAAATCCAAAACTGTAACACACCATGAAGAAACAGTAGGAGAAAATATAACCATTGACAAAGTCAAAGGACCCTGCAGAGGGAAAGAATGTAGTTTTGGTTGTGCCACTGAACTCCAGGGGATTTTTAATATTATTAAGGAATGGTATTGCCCCACCCAACATGCCCAGAGTATGTCAAGTTTCTGACTTTATGAAATAAGGTCATTAGACATTGCTTCTTCTGTTTATTCTCTCTCCCTTATAAAGCAAGAGGATAACGTCTTCTTGGTTCCTGCTGCAGACCAAGAAAAACTCTGAAGTCTTGGATTAATAAAAAATGTAAATAATAGGCAGTAAATGTATTCAATAGAGACAAATCACCTTTCCTTTTCTTTTTAGGAGACTTTTAAGATCTCTGTCCTAGGCACAATGTACAACATATGCTGAAGACTCAGGCCTAATTGCGAGAAGCCTGAAAACTGTTCTTACTACATCCTAAAGGACCTTTCTACCAGCAGAATATCACCATAAAATATTTACACTGTCCAAATTTACCTCAGATAAGCCCTTAGTTTGTGAAAAGATTTAGGACCCTGACTATGGGAGAGGTGTTGTCTTCTGCCGAGACAGAATAAAACCTGCATTAGATAACTATTCATGTCCCTTTTAGTTCTTGATAATGTCAACAGGGTTTAGTTGGAGGAAGGGAACTAGCCCTAAGATACTGCAAAAAGATCTGTACAATAATGCTTGTGATATTTCATATGGTCAACTTTGTCATCCTCTGTTTTCTTAGGACGACACACTTCTTAATCAAGGGATGATTTAAGACAATTTTAATTTAAATATTCGATTTGTTGTTGTTGTTGTTGTTTACACATATGATTTTCCATACTCCTCTGCCTCTTTATTAGATACCTTCACAACATTTTACTGATTCTGTAGGGATATTTGATTGTGTGTATCAAAAGCTGACACTCTCCTAGAATTAGTTCCGACACAAGCGGAATACATTGTTAAAGTTTATGGGGAACTGTGAATGGAAAACATGTCAGAAAAATGACTCCCTGTGAACTCGGAGGAAAGTAAAAAACCACAAGATTTTTTTAATATCGCTATCCATATATTATACTAGGAGCTAGTCTTACAGCAGCTTTGGTATTTACTCTCACTCCTTTTTCTTGGTATTTAGAACACCACCTTCATCACTGAATTAAGCTGATCTAATTGGAATTTTGTCTCACTTATTTTCTCACTCCTGTCAGGAACACTTGGTGCTGGCACGTATGGCAATGCATGGGAGGAAAGGCTTATTTTAACAACCTCGTTGACTTTTCAGCCTCTCTGTTACCACAGCCATCAAATTCTAGTTTACTCTTCTGGAGGCCCTCAGCATTCCACACTCCAAGGTGGACAAAAAGAAAAGTAATTTGGTCACTTAACAGTGAGAGAGTCTGTACTCTCAGAACAAAACCCGTCAGACAGCTATCTCAAAATTAACAGTCTCCGTTGACTGACTCCTTACCATTCTTCCCTGACTCCACTCTTCCCACTGCCTCCCCTTTCTCTGCCCCTTGCCACCGTCATAGGAAAATGATGCCACCTTCTCTGGTGGTTTTTCAACAGTTCAGCGACAGAATCGTGAATACAGGTAAATGAGAGGTCAATCAACCCTTCTTTTTTTATTTTTTTGTTGAGGATTATTTTGTCCATAGATCAAGAACTGAGGATGGGAAGTAATATTTGAGACCAGCCCAAAAGAAAATAAGAAGAACGTAAGAGCGACAAAAGCTCATTCTCACAGTTCCTCACTTCTAAAAGGTTAACACTCTCCCTTAACCCTCATATTCTGTCTATTGAAAACAAGTACAAAACCAAAGAAATTATCTGGCAACCAAAATTATTAATTCAAATACTAACAGATTGTTAAATCATAAAGTTGACCTGCCATGCTTTACGGGGATCTTAGGTAACAGGTGCATAGTTAATTTCTGTAAAGATTTTTAAGAGACATAAAAAGTGCAAATGAAACAACAGCTTTTGATAGGGATGTCATGCAACAATTGTTATTAGGGAAGAAATAAACCCACTCAAACAAAAAGATTTGTTTCTGACATGGTCTTTTTTCAGCCAAGCCTGGACACTCACAGATAAATTAATTCCCTACGTTTCTGTCTTCATAAACAAGCTTTCCCTTCAGTTTGCTTTTATTCTCTTTTGCTTTTTTATAAGTTGGAGAAAAATGCACTACATTTTTTTTTTTGCCACCAGACATTATTAAGTACCACTACGTAAATTTTCTTTTCTTTTACTAACTATAAAAATACATGGTAGAAAAGTATATTTTAGAAGTAATAGTGTTCATGCTTCAATAGAAACAAACCCCATGAAATTCAGATTTAATTTTGAACCTTCCTAATCTACATTCTTGTGTTTTAATACCTCATAGGTCTTTGCCAATTTAGGAGATTTAAAAATCTCGTGTGTTACAAGACCTGGGTACAAAACATTCCTAAGAACGAAATTCCACTCTTACTAATTTTAATAAATTCCCAATTTTGTGTGTGTAAACCATCCCTGTGTAAGTTATCCCTTTACTTAACTTTGACTTAACAAAATTTAAAAAATAAGAATTTAAAAAAAAAAAAATTGATCAGGAAAAAGATCTGCTTTTTGAAGATAAAAGCAGTTGATGTCTTATATCTTTGAGGCTTTCTATGATGTATGATTTCCTTCTACAATGAAAATGCACCTTTTAAAAACATTTAAAACATATGCATGATAAATTGGTGAGCTAAAAGCTCTCGAAGACATATTTTGCTTGCATATCAACCCATCCCATATTAAGGAGTTGTGGAAAAGAACACTGACTACATCACAGATGTTTCCTAATTAAATGGATCAAGGAAGACACAGATGCTAATGACTTTTTATTTTTGTTTTATATGTGTGCTATTTATAGTCTGCTGTGCTATATATATGCTAAAACAGTAAAGTACAAATCTGAACTCCACTTCCCTAAGAAACAGTTTATTTATAAAAAATTGCTTGAAACTCTATGTTTTAGAAACATAATTTAACATAGACTAGACGTGTGCTTTTAAGAGTCAGCTGCTGGTCTTCGGTTCTGTGTTCCTTCTCTAATGTTGTACTTTTTTCTAAGTAATATCTCATGTTTTGTTTTTTTCCTAGACTCTTCCTTTCTCACTCTTTTGACTTCAGTGTTCTGTCTTCTACTTTGTAATGGTTTTTCAATGCAGGAGTAGTTGTTCACTTGTGCCATTCAGGTAAATATTACAACCCTTTACTTGTTTTTAGTGTTGTCTACATTCATCTCTTGAAAATATTTGCCAAACATTCACATAACATTTCTTCTGATACCCTCGGACCTTTTCTTGACCCAGATAATGAAGTTACGGGTACATTTTAGTTTGAACTAGAGTGCACTTTGAAATTGATGTCCCAATTGTCCCCACTTACCATTGCTGAGTCATATTGGAGTGCACAAATCTAATTCCTTTGGATGAAACTAAGCTGGAAGACCAGGAGTACATTTAATTTGCTCCAGCCACAAATGGCCACTCAATGCACGTGACCAGACTAGCGCTAGCCCAAAATGAAATCTCCAAATCTTATACAGTGGTGCCTTTAGATCCCCAGCCTCATTTCATTCCATTAACCCACTCTTCTGGGCCTCCTTGCCTGCCAGCGTAAAGCTGAACTGTGTCACGCAACAAATGCTGGGGATGAACTTGTCTTTCATTCCAGTACCACCTTCAGGTTTTGAATAAACATTCATGGTAAATGTTACATAAAGAAAGTGCTGTTCCTCGGATGACAGTGTTATAGGAAAGCTCTGAAACGGCTGTAGGTGAACCATTTAACCAGTGCAAAAAGAAGGGAAAACCCTAGTTAGGATTTTGAAAACTTCATCTGATCAGGTATGTGTACAGATGTCAGGCAGATGAATGCAAAATGTAAACAGAAGCTCCAAGGAGAGCAGTATGATTCCACAAGGAGAATGAAAGGAGTCTTACTGAATAAACAGACTATCCTAAATATTATCAGGGATGTCCTTGAGGACAACGGAGGATAGACATGTCACAGAAGAAGAGTAACATACTTAGTCACTGAGGGTCTAGTTTTTTCAGATACAGATGAAGTCGGTAAAAAAGCTCCCTATTGGTTTAATCAGTTTTGAACCAAACTCTGTTAGTCATCCCAACAGGCAAATGGCAGCATAAGCATTTTGTAGTAGAGATTGATTCACACTTTGGGGTTGTCACCGCAGCCCTGCTGAGTTCCCTTGTGTTTATGCAGTTAGTTCCAATGTATCCATAAACTTCAGCCATGTTGACTATATCTAAATTAGAAAATTAAACAGTGTCAGGGTGCTGATAGTCTAAATTATCGAATTCTTAGAACAGTCACTGCTATTCTTTTTGCCTTGATCAGTTTTTACCAACCCAAATACCTCCCAAATAGAGTTTAGGAATAAGCCCAATCCTAGAAATATCATCAACTGGCAACTGTCCATTCCTTCAGGTACCGGAGTATTATTATGCAGTACGATTATGACCAGAATATACCAGTGGCCCAGGCTTAAGAAAAGAACCTTGGCAGCATTTAATTTCCTAATATAGATTAACTGTTGAATTGAAGAATGTGCTTTATGCTTCATCTGGCTCATTCTAATGAAGTGACCCCAGAGGGATAGGGTATAAGAATTAACCCTTCTGATCTTTAGGTATGAACACTTAAACTGGGAGTAAAACTCTGTAGTAGTAGGGAATATCTTGGTTAATATAAACTAGCATAACATACAAAAGGTCAACATGATTTCACCGACAGTTTATATAAAAGCTAGACTTTTTTTTTTTTTCTGCAAAGGGGTTCCTACATTTAGAGACTTTAAAAACTGAGAGACAAGCTTTATTGAGAGTAATGCTTCATGTTACCAGAGTAATGAACTTAAAACTCAGCAACAAAAGCAATGTGCCATTCACAAAGAAGTATTCTGGCTAGGGAGATGAAGACTAATAATATGCAGCTGTAAATATGTTTCCATATTTAAAAGAACTTCAGATATATTTACAATCAGAAGCATGGCGAATGCTGCTTCTCTGTAATAATTTTCCTGTCTTTCATCATCTAGGACATTGTGTTTTCAGACTAGTAGTAATGAATGGTATAAAAAAAATCACTTGATATTTATCAAGCGTAGTGAATTATAAATTCTTGTGAAATAGCAAAGGCAAAAAAACCCAGAACCAAAGTCCATCCTTATCAACATACCCACCCGAATGAGTAGGTAACAGTGAAAGTAAAGTGGCTTGCCTGCCTTGGCACAATTTCCATTCCTTTAAAATTTTAATTCAAAATTCAATGCTACTTTTAAGGATGTAAGCAGTTAAGGAAGTTTACATCCCTACAAATCTGTTTCAATCAAAAATATCCAAAAGATTTACAGATACGTAAAAGTGATGTACTGATAGGCAATTTTCTGCTCCAAAACCTTTATAGTCCTGCTGAGACTGGACTCAAAAAACAAACACACAAGACAAAAGAATGACATGTATCATATGCTAATGACAGAGGACAGCAGATATTACAGAAAGATGTGGAATTTACAGAAGAGACTGAAGTTAAAGAGCCCTGGACATCATAGAGAAACACTGAATGTGTTTGAAGATGTAACAGAGTAGTGCAAAAAACCAGGATCATGCATACAGGAATCGTAGAAGGGAGTTCATGGAGACTCCAAAGTCCTGGGTTGTCTCCTCTTATTTTGTTTCTTGGAAAAAAAAAGACTCAGGTTAATGCTGAAAGAATCATCTGTTTGCAATCCCCTGAGTAAGTCTTCTGTGTTTAGTGGTGAGTTGACCAAGGAATTCTCAGGAACACACAGGTCAGTGGTGGAGTGTGGTTTGACTTGTGCATCCTTGAATCATGTATCCTCCATGCCCAAGTGAATGGGATGTCTAGCATGTCAGATCCATGAATTAAGTAAAGATTTAAAGGTAAAATGATGCATTTATTGAAACTGTAGATCTATGTTAGATTAACATCATGAAAGGAAAACACATTTTTAAGGTTATGCTTGACAGTAAGAAACCTCAGTAGCAGATCTACTTTCTCCGGTAGCCTCTGAGGGTGGCTGATAAGACTTTGCAATCTCCTCCAGGGCATGGTTTAAAAAGTTTTAAAACTGCATCTTTCTTGCTTCAATTTTGATGGAGAATAACTAGAACTGTCCACAACTGTTTCCCTCAATCATCTGCTCCTTTTCTAGCCCCACCTTGGCAGAGCCATGCATGTCCACTTGCCATCCCCAGCAAGTCCTTATGTTTGGGTAGTAGAAAATCACAAGAGACAATTCCACTTTCTTCTCTCCAACATTGTGCTTCAGTGTCTTGAATTTTACCGTACATCTTGGTTACCATGTTCTCAACCGTTACCTTGCTTACAAGTTCCTTCAATATACCTGCACATTTTTGTAAGTGCGATATCATGGGAAGTATTAATTGTACAAGCTCCTTTTGATTTATATTTAGCTTGCTATGTGCTTTGCAGGGAAGCTATACATGGCACAGCATAAGACCAACCTGAGAAAGGATGTGACCTTTCCCTTCCCCCAGCCACTGTACATACTTTGTTAGATTTACAGAAACCCTGCAGAGCCTTGTCACCAGGACTAACAACAAGGAATGTCTACTAGAAAACTACTGGTGGGCAGCATCCAGACAGGGGAAAAAAAAAGACCTAAACATGCCATTTTGTTACAGAAACGTGAGCCAACTTTCTGGTGCAGCAAATGCAATCCAGGATTCAGTAGAAGATATATTCCTGGTAATACTAATGTCATATTGACAACTGTTCGTTGATGGATATTCATGGCAGTGTTAATGGGTAAAACAGCAGTAGTGCCACTATACAATGCAGAAGAGAGTAATTCTGATTATCTGCACCCAAGCAAATTAATTCTCAGAAGAATTCTTGAAAAGAAATGGGGAACACTAAACACAGAACTTGAGCAAAGGCAGGAGGGTCCTGGCTTACTTAGCTTAGCTCAATATTCCTCAACCTCTGATTACACAAAATTTCAAAAGGAGTCCCAGAACATTAGAAGTAAGCAGCAGCATCTCAGTCACTCCCAGGGCACTACCACTTTCATTATTACAGCAGTAATTATTGGCTGAAACTACCTTTGCTATGTTAGGAACTGACCGTTTAATTGTTGGCAGCACAAAATACACATTGCACACAGAGAAATCAAGTTATGAAACAGGGAAACGAGGGAACAAAAGAAAATTGAAACCAGGTATCCATCATCTAGACTTATTTATAAGTATTTTCCCTGCATTATATGATAATCATGTGACAAGGAGAGTGCTCCGGTGACCCAGGAGGTCTCATGCTGTGATATGTCAACAACAAACGATTTGCCTTCTCCTTTAATGCATAGTTTAGCTCTGCCATGGTAATTTTTTTTTTTTTTTTAATTTTAGCTGTTTATTTTAGATTATTCTCTTCTTATGATCTAGCTTTCACTACTTATCAGATAAAAGATCCTTTCAACATTTGCCCTTCGATCCATGCCACATCTTCTGAGTAGAATGAATTTCCAATATTAAATCTCTATTTAATTTTTACCACTGTCTGGAGTCCTGCAAACTCTTTTGACAAGTAATATGATGTGCCTCTCCATTCTTATTTTATAATAATTTTACTACAATTGTTATCATAGTTTGTTCTTTCTCTTTAGGTATGTTGATTGCCAGCCATCTGGGACTCTGGCCCCCTTAGTCTATATTTAGGTTTGTATAAGGCATAGTAAATGCAATTCCTGACAACACAGATTGCTGCCATGGTACAAAGAAATAACAGATTCAGTAAAAACACTGCTGGATGGCAAAATTGAGAACTTAGAGTTAAGAAATTCCAGATTTACTATCCTCTGCATCCTTTATTAGTCTTATAGTATAGTACAACCTATATAATCATATACATCTTTTGTATTTAGTTTTACACACTTTTACTTTATTCAGTGGATAGTATGCAGTTGTGCTATGACTATGTCAGAGTTGTGCTGCAAAAGAATATTCTTTCCTTAGGAACTCTGCCTCGTTGCAGATTTGGAAAGCAAATTTGGAATTACAAGAATGGTAAGTGGTAGCAAACTGCATATGGAGGCGTACCTTTGCTAAAAAAACAGGAAGAAGTGAGAAACAGCAAATCCATCATCCTCTTGACTTTTCAAGCGATTGAAGCAGAAGAAAACACCGCGTTACTGTACAAATTTACTAGAGCTCCTAGCTTTTGAATACTCTAGCTTGGTCAGCAGAATCAGCAGAACTAAGTGTGCAGAGAAAAAGCATCTCAGCCTGGCCTAAGTGCTAGAGTTTGGGAGCTAGCGTGAGTGCTAGCACACGCTGTCACTGGACCGCGACACATAATAACACTCTCAGGTTATGGCCAGGCATAAGAATTTGGGGGTGCTTCTGAACTCTCCAGTTGGAGGCATGTTCCAGTTTTGTCCTGATTTTACGTTGAGGAAGACGAGCGTGTGCACCCTCTGAATACCTTGGGTTCCCCGGGAAGGAGTCAGAGGGCTGGCACAGGCAGCAGCTGTGGCATGTTCTGTCAGGGCACCGGCATGCCCCACTGGGAAACCTGCAAGTAATTACAGATGCAGGTTCAGTCACCCACCCAAGGTTGCACTGAAAGTCAGTGGCAGAACAAAGAATGCCATGAACGTATTTTAAGCCTCAGCTTAAGATTCTAAATACTAAACCATCCTAGAAAAATTACATATGTCAGTCACCTTCTCACGACTAAAGAATGCTTTTAATGAATATTTCTGTTCCTGGAAATTGCACGGAGCATGCTGACTGTGTAATTAGAAATTATGGCACGGCTTATCCAACCTAGGTAGTGTACATCTTTGTCAAGGAAACATTGGTATGACCAGTTTCATCTCAAATTTGCCTTTGGGGGTCTGTGTTTATGAGCACTAGGGTTATCACTTCTTACTTGCAGATTATTTTGCAATATTCCAAAGCAGGAAATACTCCATTTCAGTCATGAAAATTATTCCAACCACACAATCGTAGTGTTGTCAAAACTGCAACACAGACACCCATCACTCTCTTCTAGAATTTCAATGGCATGAAATAAGTGAAAATGGCAAGAAAAAAAAGAAAGACTTAAGAAAATATTCCACTTTTTTGAGATGTTGGATAAATCTAATGTGATCGAAACAAGCAACAGGGTTATGTTGGTTTTAAGCCACTGGAAGTAGAGGCCAGTCAGGCACACAGACTGCATCACTGCGGGAGCAGATGCAACAAGAAAATAACACTACATGTAATCTTCCTTTGATGAGAATGAAACAGAAGTAATCGTATAAAAAAAACCCACAACAGATATTAATACAAATAGACCCTTATTCTAGTGCATTCTTATGTTTGGTGACCGTTACACTTTTTTTTATGAAGAACAATTTTGTACCACTGTGTTGTGGGAACATGCAATGCCTTTATCTTCTGCTTAGAATATTCTTTCTGATGCTCAAGGATGAAGCATTTAATGAGCCTTTCAATATTATCTATTCACTGTAAGTGGTAGTGTAAAAGCTTAATGGAAAAAAGTCTATTTGATCTAATATATATTTTTTATATGCTATTATGAATTCCATATTACGCCTTTTGATGTAAAGTCCCATATGTGGTCCTTATGGAGCCCATTCTAATTGTTTCATTATGGTGTTAAATCATTCCCAATCAACAGATAGGAATTAAAATTTTTTAAAAATTATTTAGGCGTTTCAGAATGTGTGGAAGAAAAACACGAAAACCAAACAGCTATGTTTATTTTGATGCACAATGAATCAAAAAATTTCTCAAAAATGTCTTTATTAACATTTAATAAATGAGAGGGGAAAAATGTAAATTTTGAAGCAGCTGGGCATTTCAGCACCCCTTTTCACTGCTGCAAGTCAGCTGTGATCAGATGCCTTGCTAGTGCAGAACTGAAAGTATCTAGCTTTGTATGGTAAGCCTGAAGTAATTCAGACTCGTACAGTGATCTGTTCAAACATGATTTGAAAATTACAGTTATAGTACCTCTAGCTATTGTATTTTTTACTTGCATTGAAAAGCATACAATTAGAATTATTATTTACAAAATTTACACTTATTTATTTATACACACACTTTATATTTATACATTTATACACACACAAACACATTCAAAGCAGAACTCTGAGGGATTAGTTCCGCTCCTAGGTACTGCTCACTTCATAATTGTGGTTTGAAACATACAATTAAGCACTTGCCTATAAAATGTTCATTTCCTTTACGTAAGAAGTGGACTGATTCCCTGACCAATTAGTTATATTTTAATCCTTCAGCCTACCCCAGTCTTTACGTGATAATAATAGTTCTTGTATCTCTCTGAATGATACAAGGTAACAAAAGGTATCTTTCTTTCTTTCTTTCTTTCTTTCTTTCTTTCTTTCTTTCTTTCTTTCTTTCTTCTTCCTTCTAATCTTTAGAGATGACACTTTGCATCCTTGTTATGGGTATCAACTTTATCATGGAGTGTAATGTGTTTTGTGAAAATGCTGGACTGAAGAACTGTTTATTTGCATTTTGCTTTTTGATGCTCCCGTGAGAAGACTCGTGCAGCAAGTAATTTGCCACGAGGTCCTCAGCACACTGTGTGACCTCAACGTTTTTGTGTTTGATGGGGGTGGCATTGATTCCTTCAGACATTCCCATGGAAATCTTTGAGAATAAAAACTATGAGAGTGGGACTTCAGTTGTATCTTTTTCATGGAAACACTGATAACGTTGGAAAACAACTTGGCCAGTGTGCTTTTCATCAACCATGGAGTCTGAGAAGGAATATTTGGCTGGAGTGTTTTTAGAGATTTCGTATCTAAGATGACATAATTACTACAATTTCATCCTGGGAAGGTGGTTGGTCAGTAAGTCTAAGACTGAATATAGAGGAAAGGGATTCTTAAACACAATATGTGGAAAGCAATACTTTTGGCAGCTGTGGCAATCTGACCATTCAAGAAGTAGAAAGGTGTCCAAATGGATCTTCCTAAGAAGGATGTGCTCTTACAAACAGAGGATGCTGCAGAATGCAACTTTGTAAATATATTTCATTCTTTCTACCAACATCACCTGAACCAAAGTTACTTTCACCCAAATGTTCTTTATGCAAGTGTTGATCCCAATCAAGCATAAGGACACCTGGGAGTCCGTTCTGTTTACATTGAACCTGAATGTGCTGACCAGGCAAATGATTTTAGGATATTGTTGATATTTTAGTCCACAATGACTTTTCTACTATAATTTCAAATAAATGTTGAACAGAGATGAGAGGATTATTTGGTAGATAAACTTGTGGAGATATAAATAGAGTGCTGCAAAGCTGATCTCTGTTTGATCTAAATGGCCAAGACCATTTCCTGAGAGTCTGCTAATCTTTCCCCTACACTCAAAGAATGTTTGACTGATGGCTGCAAAATACTTCATATAGGCCTAGCACTGGGAATATGAGTATGAGCATGAGAAATGTTACAGGTTTGACAGTCTCCTTGGTTTCCAGCACTTGAATAAATAACTGAATGAATGTTTCGTGTTCCCATGTCAGCCCAGTCTGGAAAGCATCCAATCCATTTCAGACTCCAGGCTTTGTACAGATTGTTTCTGGTCCCTTGTCTTAGGCTTCCAGACTCCGTATTTAAATTACCTCAACTCCTGAAACCAGCACTCTGACTAGCCAACTCTTCTTTGTTTCCTTTGAGGACAGAATTTCGTCTCTAGGAACAACCTGAACTCCTGTCTAGACCTTTGAGGCCTTGAGATATGCTTCATAGGGGGCACTTCTGACATGAATTCTTAGACTTTTTGGAGGAAATTATTTCAAAATCATAGGCATTTTTAATGCCTAGGTATAGAATAGTCACAGATCTTTCAGTGGACACCATCTCAAGCTATGATCATCATTTCTCTTGTGAGTAATTAGGTCCAATCTACCTGTCAAGATGAACAAGTATTGCTGATTCCTCATTTTCGATCATCTTTCTGATTACCTGACATGTTTGCGCCATGAGAAAGTGCAGCAAACTGAGAGCAGGTAGTAAGTGTTTGGTAAATTTGTGTGTGACCCACTGATCAACTTCACGTCTTGGTCAGTCTCCCAGCCACTCTGAAGAGACACTTCATTTAGTTTAGCTGCTCTCTCTGGAAACTTGGCTTCTGAGCAACTAGTTTAAATGTCCCTGCATCACGAGGTAGTGGAGTTAGATTCAGATGAGATACCTCTGCCCTGAAATTTTGGGTTTTATAAATGAGCGAACTCTTGGGCATTAGCTTTCTTAGTATTCACAGCCCTAGAAAATCACACGAAGAAACCAACACTGTTTGTTGATCCCACATAGTGCACTCCACCTATCTCCAGTTCAGTTTCTTAATAGTGGTTCTTAAGCTACCTGGGGGAAGCCCCTTTTTAATCCTGCCACTGACAGACTTGTCAGTGAGCGCTGAACGCCTCTCTGTTAAAGTTTTGACCGGGATGCAACATCATTGGAGGGACTGGAGATGACTTGACAAATTTGGTTACTGCGTTGCTCTCGTCAGGCCTCTAAGACTTCAAATGTAAGGCCATGAATTGCTCAATCTAAGAAGTGTGCTTGTATATTCTCTCTTAGCTTGAAACTTTTCTGTCTGATCATGTCCAATATTATTAATCATTCCCGGAGACGGAAGACTTGCATATGTTACCTGAAGAAAAGTATTTTTGAGAGAAGGAATCTCATCTTCATTTTCAAGTACGAGGAGTGTTGTACTATGCAAGTACCTGTAACAGTAATGATAGTGAATAAAAACGAGTCTTCAGGTCCCTCAGGTTGCAGAGTGCGATCTAAGTTCCTCAAAGTCCAAGCTAACACTTCTTTTGTCAGAAATGTAAGATCTCGAGTTCACTCAAGACTACGTAATTGAACAGAGTGATATTGAAATAATTCTAAAAAAGATTTTCTCCTCTGAATCAATTAACTGTTGCACCTCCAAAATAAACAAGCACCTTTTAACTACGTGACAGATAACTCCATAACAAATGAGACTGTCCAGAAACTGTCTGCAAAGGTATTGAAGTTATATTCAGCACAGGGTTCCAGCATGAAAAAACAAATGTCAATGTTAATGGTTTCTTTTGACTCTAGTAAGTGGAACAATTAGAGTTCTGGATGATTGATGATTCTTCTATTAATCATAAAAGTCTTTCTAGAAATTACCTTTTTAGTTTAAATCAAGTAGTTAATTTTAGCTTGCTACAAAGACACAAAGTATTTGATATACAGTTGGTTTTGTAGTACAGCAGTTCTGCAGTACAATTTGCTCTGGAAATTTGTTTAAATTCTAATTATCCTTGAGAGTAAATATATGCTAGTTTCTCAATGGATACCAATAACTAAAATTTTCATTTACTAAAGTTTTCACCTTAAAGAATTCCCATGCAGTCTTGTGGCAAAATTGAAGTAAATACTTATCAATTTAAATGTGTGAACAAGCAAGTAAGGCTGTTAAGGACATTGCTTATTCAGGTAACATACCTGAGTTTAATAGGTTATGATGTTGATTTTGGCTTTAATTTTCTGTGTGTAAAAGGAGTATATATTAAAAAAATGTTTCTGTGGTATTCCAATGATATTTCGAATTACTCTAGAACCATTGAACTGATTAGGTTCCTACTTTTTTGGCAAATTTATTTGAGAACTTTACAAAATCTACAAAAGGCAAAAGTTTTAAAATTATGTCCCATTTTCTAAAGAACGTGCCTTTTTTTGTCCTAACTAGTACATTTAAAAGTCAAAGTAATTAATTAATGTCAGAATTTTTATTGTGTAATTTGATTTTAGCTTTAAAAAGCTACACATAATTTTGAAAATTGAATTAGATATTTTTTCTAGTTGCCATAATAGTGTTATCTATGGTCTTCACAGAAGGTTATAAATTTTTCTTAGATGCATTCCCGAAAAACTGAATGAGAACTCATTAATAAGATCAAGATAGAACAATATCACAGTGATTTACATTCTATGATAACAAGTATTTATTCAACTTTTATGTTAATAAGCTAGGTACAGGACCATATGTGTGTGTGTATATGTGTGCATATGTTTATACATGTATATGTACATGCCTATGTATGTGCATGTGCACGCATATAATTTTAT
This sequence comes from Cariama cristata, assembly GCF_000690535.1. Lineage (NCBI taxonomy): Eukaryota > Metazoa > Chordata > Aves > Cariamiformes > Cariamidae > Cariama > Cariama cristata. The sequence goes on from NW_009592899.1 coordinate 32,580, forward strand.
ATACAGACACACACATTTATGAAATTGTTCCTGTTTGTTGGTGTTACTTTTTTTCTTCTGAATTTATACAGTGGATACTGATATCTACTAGTAGATTTGGGTGTTACTGAAAGAATGCTGAGATCTGATTCAACCACAAATGGGATGTTCTCCTCTTGCTTTGCAGCTTTTTCCATCCTAGTGTAACAAACATAAGCATCAGAAATTAATTCACCAATTGTACATTAATCTATATAGAGGACTAAACAAATAAGATTCTTCTTTAGTTAACAGGAAATTGCCTGGCAATGTGTGATTTTACGTAGTTTTCAGCTGAATATAAATATAACATCCATGAAACTTTGGTGTGGATTTGAGACATTCCCTGGAGAAGTTTGAACGTATAAACCAATGAATGGACTACCCTCATTAACATATGTGCAACTCTTAGCTGACAGTTTAAATATGAATAAGTTTCAACAAAGCAAGTTACAACCAATTTTGAAAACATTCCTTATTTTAGCTATTTCTCAATGTTTAGTGTATGAACACAACTGAATGGAAATTGTGTTTGCCAGATGGAAGGGAGGTTTCCAGCATTTTGCAGCCCACCTCAGAGTATTTATGGCTCTATGTAGCCACAACATGCCTTTCTTATCACTTACCCACAGGCTGTGTGAAATCCTATCTGGCTCCTTTTGGTATTTAACCCATTGGTGAAACACAGAAACTATGATTCTATGTGGGGGTTTTGCTACACAATGCCTGGGATTCTTCGAACAAGTGACAGTACCCCAGAAAAAAGGGCCGTTCTAGTCTGTAAGAGAGATAGGTGAGGTTGGAGAAGAGGTGAACACAACAATTCGGACCTCGAGCAGAGGTAGAAAGCCTATGGAGAAAAATCACAAAGGCTGATGTGTGAGCTGGTACTAATCCCACCTGGTCTGGATTACAACCAGAACATAAAGCTGTGTGCCAAAATTGGCAGGCCCTGAAATCCACCTGCAAGGGACAATCATTGAGGATATTTCGGTCATTTTCTAAGAGGCGATGAGGCAGGAAGTATGATGGCATAAAAAGAACAATTGCAAGGTAGGAAGCTAGCTAATCGACATAGTGCTACCAGCTGCAGTCGGCCATTCCAGAAGAAGCAAGACAAAGCAGAAGAGACAAGAAGGATGACACGACAGGTTTTCCAGGGAAGAGTCTTTTCATCTCTTTGAAAAAGTAGGGTTTATATCATGGTTAAAGGAGAATTGCCACAGGACCTATTACATTAATACAGTTCCTGTGGTAAACAAATAAACAAACAAACGCTTTCAAATCCAGATTTACGAAAGTTGTCTTTCTAGCAATTTTCAAATAACACTAAGTTAACTTTTCTTTTGTTTCCGAAGCAGAATTTAGGCCCATCGTTAGTTTTTGTGCCACATGAACCTTCGACCAACCATCCTGAAAATATCACAAGGATACCAAAAACTGCTGTTGTAGAGATTACTCCTTTTGGTGCAGTCATATCTCATGGCAACAGTGCGTTGATTGCCTGATATAATATAAATGAGCCCTTATAACTTCTAATACTTTGGCTGTTTGCTGACAGAAGAAAGCAAAATAATTTAATCTTTTATCCTTTCTTATAGAATCTGAAAGGGAAATTGTCCTGTTCTGTCAACCGTGAGCAAAAGAGTCTGGTACCACCCCTCCCCATCCTTGCTGGACTATAAAATGCACACTTATTGCTATATAGGTAGTTCAGTAACAGACAATATAGGGAAAAGGAGAAAGGTTAGAACAGATTCCTTGAAGTTTAACTAAAAAAAACCCAATATACCATTACACTGACAACAATATCCTGAGTGGAGGTAGTCTGCCATGTGTTCCCCACCATGCAGTTCATTGTAAAGCTGGAGATTACATCCATTGCCTTAGAATGGAATAGGTATTAATTTATCCAGGATGACATGCATATTAGCTCTTTAAATTATTTGTATAGTCCTAAGAAGTAATCTAGACCCCTCAGTCAATCTGAAGAGGTGTAGGTACATCCAGAGGGCAATTCATTCCATCCTAAGTAAGATCTCTAAAATAAGTAAGGTATCATTGTGTACAGGGGGAGTCTAAATACTAAACATCCCTTTTTGTTTAAAAAATGTAGAGACATCCCTGATACTTAATAGGTTAATCCCTTTTTATAAAAACAATAAAAAAGAAAATACAAACCTGAAAATAGGCGTTAATTACCAGGTCAAACGTCTATAGAGTTGTTATGAAAAGCTTATAGATTTGGTACTAGAGTAATTGTATATAAACCACACAGTAATGTCTTATTCTACAAATGCACATTTCACTTCACCTGAAATAGAGATTTGAAGCATAGAATGGCTGTTTTCATCCAGATATTTCATTTACTACTGTAGTGTTTTTAATCTTGGTAAGTTATGCTCCATTCCAATTAATAACCTGACTCTATGTCTTCCTACCTATTTTGGCTTGAAGCTCAATCACAGTATCCCTACTCCTCTGTTCTACTCTAATAATCAGATAGCCAGCTGACACCACAAGCTGCCAGACAGGAAGCTGTTATCCAAATCTACCTCCAGTCCTGTAATAACAAAAACATTTCTCTCCATTAACATGCTCTCCTTGGCGCTTTTGTTTCTGGTTTTTATATTATCTCAAATGGAAGGTTTTTGTGGTGTGGTAGGTGACTAACCCAAAATGCTTATTTAAAACATTCACTGTTGTAGTGTGAACCCCTGTGGTTTTGATTCAGAATCCCTTGAAGGTACTTTTCCCCTGTAACAGTCCTGGATGGCATAGACTCAGAGCCCTGTAATTCAGGGGGAAAAAAAAAATAAATTAAAAAGTCTCAATCTGAAGTAATCTCAATTGCTTGTTTTCATTTACTCTTACAATGAAGAGGAAATTTTCTCATAGGAAAAGCAAATTTGCCACAAACCACCCAAATACAGGACCCACATGGATGTGGGAAACTGGGAACACCTTGAGCATTGTACTGTGAGTTTCAGGTCAATTGACTTCTCTTTCTTCTCTGCCTTAAACACTCACACATTTCCCCTTACCCTGGCCACCCTTCTTTCCTTTTCCTACATCTCTGTCCTAAGCCTGCCCTACTCTCCTACCCAAAACTGGGCTCACGTGTGAGAGAGAATCAATTAACCTGGAGCCCTCTTTGTGCTGAAGGTAAGAATTACATATACTAATAGATATTATCACATGGATAGGTAATGATTTTCCTCTCCCCAACCTTCCTGCTCCCCTCCCACCCGATCTTTGTGCCACTCTCTGTCTACTTTGTCAGCTCTGAGATTTTGGACAGAAAAAAAAAAAAATCAAATAGAGGAACTCCTCTCTGCCTCTTTCCCCTAGCACATGTACCATACTGTCTCCAAGATCTGTGGTGTCACCCAGGCCACTTCAAATAGGATGGCTGCACTGAAGTTATGAGCTTATTTATTTTTATACAGTGTGCAAGAAACACGTAATCACTGTTTCTGTGACTTTTTTGAAAAAAATGTGGATTTCTGTGAATGCATGAGGACCCAGCAGCTGTGTGTGAACCAAACGTTCCATGAACATCATTATGGCTAATTTATTTGATGTTGTCTCTCTGGAATTTCTAAGTCCCACCAGAAGCTGTAGCTTATTAGAAGCACTTAGCATAAGCTTGTGTAAACTATATTCATGGGTTCTCTGTCTGGAATGTGGGAGATGTCCTTATGGTGTGTGGAATTGTCTCATGTGCTTTTCCATTTTGAAAATTATAATTTAAGGTATATATTTAGGATACTTCTTAAATATTGGGTATGTAATACTATTAAAAAATATTTTTCAAGTCATCTGAAAGGGCTTTCTTTTCAAGTAGCTTTCAAAAAGTTGAAAGCACAGTCCTTAATACCATTCATCCTCCGTTATTTTTTACCACAAATACAGTACAAAATTTACTCAATGATTTCTTAACAGTACATATGGCACTGGGAGAAAAAATTATTTATAGTGTATATTAAAGAAGAGCACATGTTCTTAACATTTCTCTTAACATTAACATAAAATGACACCATACTTATTTTTACCTGATGTTACATCCAATGGAGGAGTGGACTAAGGAAGATTTTCTTGGGTGTGAGACCCAGTTCCACGAACTCACGTTTCACAGAGATCTCAGATGTCCTAGTGGCTGATGACATCGACGCTGACCTCTGGGCATACGTATTCTCAAAGGCAGTTGCAACACTCCTACAGCTTACAGGAAAGACATCAGGCACAAAGCGTCAGGGCTTGTTCATGTAACAGATGAATGCTCCACTAACTGCACACAGGAGACACTCAAGATCCTCCTCCACAGACGGAGCCAGTGCCAGAGATGTTCCACACTGTAAGCAATATGTAAAACTGGTGAATTTGCATGACTTTCTCAATTCCACCAGTTAGGCAGTCAATAAAAGAAATACTGTTATTACTCCACTTAATTTGTAGCTGACTTCTGCTTCCACAAGTTCTGCTGTGGAAAAGAAACTCAAGAAAAGTGGAAGGTTACTTAACAGCCTTACAAGAAACAGGATATCTAGCTGTCACGATAGAGGACTTATTAGAGACATATTTCAATTCCTTCCTATACAGTATTTTATTATATGGCAGTTTTCCTTTCGGTTCCTTTTCACACTTTTTTCTGTCATCTCTTTAATAGATTTTTTTCTATCTGTTCATTTTTGCAACTAGACATCACAATTCAGTGAATGAGCTGCTGAAAATATTTCAGTTCCATCCAAGCCCAGATCAAAATGACCATCTCAAGGAGAATAACCTAACATAGCTTAGTCCTGCCTCAGCTTTGAACTCAGCTGAGGGAAAGTAAAGTTTTATAATCCATTCTGCTCACTTGAAGCAGCAATGCCTGGTTGAAAACAGGAGTATTTTTATTACAAGTTCTAAAAACTAAAGCTGGATTTTCTGGACATTCTGTGTTAAACTTTTGGTAAGTATAACCATAAAACTCCACTGTTTAGATTAGAGTATGACCCTTTCCGATATTTTTTAGTGCCATGCTGCCTTGCTATATGATCCAGTGCTCTATACATACATATGCAGCGGTCTGTGTTCATTATGATAGGTTTGGAAGGTTTTTCAAAAGAAGAAATGTTGGTTATGCAAACTTTCACATTTCTCTGTATCCTATTTGATTATTCCTCATAAGTACATTCTGTCTTTTCTTGAAGACCACACATGAAAAATGTCATACTTGATACTTTTGTTTCTCAGAACTGAGATACAGAAGGGTTTGGGCTTTCAAAATCTAATGTGAAAGCGGATTATAGCTATAACTATGGAATTGCTACCGCAGCATCATAAAACAGTATAAAAGACTGTCAAACTTTCAGCACTTGAAAAGAAAGCCTTATTTAAAAATATTTCCATATGTTAATCAGATGTTCACACTACTTTACACATTTTGATGTTAAACCTACCCAGAGACAGATATTCTTATACTTAACCACCATCAAGTGATATCAACTTTCTGGAAAAAACTGAAAGGATACAAATGTGCCTTTATTGACTATGTGCTAAATAGAGCTTTGCTTTGTTAAATTGGCTTGGAACACTTACAGTGCTAAGCGAGAGCCACACAAAGAAAGATGCACATGAGCAAAAATAACTAGAACAGAACTAAACCTAGTTCAGGGACTTTCAGAGTTCTTTCCAAATCTTGCAGGATGTCATCTACTGGAAAGTTTCTCAGGCAAATAGCTAAGGAAGGTTAATTCACTGCTTAAAGTCTTGTCAGTGAGGAAGAAGGGAAAGGGGGAAATAATAGACACAAAAATAAAACAAATAAATAAATTAAATTAAATAAAAACAGTAAAAAATTCCTTTTGTCCTATGACACTTCAAACTTTGTGTTATTTCATAGATATCTTTCTGGAAGTCCACCTCTTTATACACTTAAGAATTTCAGAGGATAGTGAAAATCAGCCATCGTGCACAACTAACCAACAAAACCTATAAAAATATTGTGATTTCTGTGTAGCACAGTTTAGTTGAGAACCTTTGGCTAGTCATTCAATAAGCTCTTTTTCTTGAATATCACAAACTGGATTATTGCACTTTTTTCTGATATTCCTGACACTGCTTGTGGACATAGACTTTTTGGAGTGAAGATTTTCATACTAGAAGTCTGTGTTGAAGCTGCCCACCAGTTTAAGCTTATCCTCTTCACAGCTCCTATCTCATTGGTGCTTTAATTTAAAATTCACTTTTCAAGAGCCATGTAGTCAAGGCCTACAGATGAAGATTTTGTACACTTTGAAGTACTATAAACCAGTAGAATTTTCTTCAAACCTGTAGAATACTCTTCAAGTAGAATAAGATATTCACAGGCATGGGCAAAACAAGAAACACCCACGTCTTTACCTCATCATTCTCTCCTGATCACTTTTGACCAGTACATGGGTTAGGGTCCTCTCAGTGTCCTTTTGCTGGGCTTAATTTCTCCACAACATAGAGCCTCTCTCATCTTGGCTTTCTCTCCAGTTTCATTTTGCTCTGAAGTTGGTGGAGTCCCTTTGATTTATAATTATAAATGCCTTTCTTCTTTCTGACTCCGAAGTCCTTTTATGTGTGACTAACTCGGTCAACATGTTTTTAAAGTGCTTTACTTTCCTGATGTCATTAGGACAAACCCTACCCTCCTGAAGACAACTTACAGAAAAATGAGTTTCTTGAGGTACTCCTCTGTTTGACATGGGCCCAGTGTACACACACCTACTAATATCTCCTCGTGATAAATACACAGACATGGAGTGCACTTTTCAACTATTCTCTTAACACCAGGAGTCTGGGGAGAAAGCACAGCAGCCAATGTAGCAGTCATTAAAGATGCCTTAGTCTCAAATGTGATTCAAAAGCTGTACGTACATGGATTCCCCAGGCTGAAGCACCATGTGCTGCAAATATGACCCCCATGCTGCAGTCTTTGTCTATTATTTAAAAAGGATAACATTGTTTTATGCTCTCCCTGATTCAATATTATGTGCTTAAAATAGTACTCCGTGTAGTAGTTTCTCCAGATTTTCCTTACAGTTATCAGATAGGATTCCTGCCACAGAGGAGAACCTGGTGAAGGAGATAAAGATAATACTGAGCAGAGCACTGCTCAGCACCCACTAAGGAAGGGGATGTCATGGAGGAATTCAAAACTGAACTTACTTAAGGGACAGAGTTATTCTGGCTAAGAACAAAATCCATTGATATCAAAATGATGGTGCAAGATCTTTTTCAATTACCACTAGGAGTTAAGTGCCTAAATTTGGGAAAGTGGTGTGTGTTCTCTTGGACCTGAAAAGTTTTGGAAGTGTTGTAGGCAAGTTCATGGGGCAGATTTATCTTAACTGGCTTGCTGGGAATTTCCTGTCTCTAAGGTCTGGCTGGATTACCACTGTGCTCCAGCTCTACCCAGCTGTCAGATGAGCTCTTTGTGTCTACAGGGTGATATTAGTGTGATATTAACTGTGAAATGAAAAAAGACCAATAACCGAGCCTTTTCAGGCAACTTGCCTAGTCCAAAGCAAGAGGTAGTGATTAAAAAGGTTGCTATGAAGAGCAAGAATACCACACCCCAAACTATTTGTTTGCACTTTGAATCAGAGCATTACAGAGCAAATGCATGACTTATGTTGTAGCTCCATGTTGTCTCCAGGAAAATTTTCATAAAGTTAATGGATACAGCTGTCACCTTTCAAGACAAAGTGATCTTCTGAGTTTAGCAGGAAAGCTGAAGTTATTGCATTGAGGTTGGGTTCAGATTTTTAGAACAATTCAAGCACCTTGTTCCCAAAGCAATTTTACTGGACAGTAACATAAGCAGCTCCAGCTCCAGCTTCTGGAGCTAATGTGCAGATATGGATTGCAATACGGTTAAAAACACAAAGAAACATGGATGCCAAACCCCAGTACTTCAGGGACAAACCAGGAGAGAAGCTCTGTGCTATGCAAAAGTTTTTGCACTTTTCCCTTAGGAAGTATGAACTACAAATTCATGTTCTGAAGGCAGACGTATTTATCATAAGCAATAACACCAACACCTTGAGTGAATCTTAGCCATTATTGATTCTTTTTTCTCTAGCAAGAAAAATCTTTAGCAAGAAAATCGATTTGCTGAAAGTGTGTTTAATTATGAGGCAAAATTTTTGTGGAGTAAGAATAACTTTTCTTCTCTTTTCTTTT